>NW_018397261.1:3655694-3704624 GCF_002168275.2 Theobroma umbraticum
AAGGAGGGGAGAGGATAAAAGCAACGTCGTTTTGGGAGAGGGAGTAGCGTTTTTGGAGAGAATAAGCGAGGGAGTGGATTTGAGAAACGAATTGAGAGTAAGCCAGCGTTTGGCCGGTGGTGGCATTGACGACGAAAGTGGTGATGCCGCCGGTGGAAGTGGAATGGAAGACGGAGAGACAATACTCTGCGACGGAAAGAGGTCGATCGGTTGGCGGGAGAGGGATGGGTGGTTTCAGGCTACTGTAAGTTCCTGTTTCGTAACAGAATCCGGTGTTTGGATCCATTTGAACGGTTGGGATTTGCTTCTGCCAAGGAAATGGAGATGTGAGTTGATCGGCAATTCAGAGCGGTTAGTACCTGTATACCGTTTTCATTTGAAGGTTGTGGCTGTCAGTGATTTTTATATGGAAAGCAGATAGAAACTGGCTGGAAGAGGCTGTTGGGTTTAGTTAACGACTTTTAAATGAATTACGTCTCAAATTTTGGTTTTTGCGACGCCTTTGCTTAATTAAGTAACACCAACCGACAATGATTGAAGACTTAATAGAGTTATCTTTTCGGACTTTTTCATGAAAATAAAATCTTAAATTTCACTACTTACTACCTACGACCAACGCAATTTTTTATTTTTTGTTTCAATTCTAGTAAAAGTCTATACTTTTAAACTATATATTTAGCATTTAAATTTCTCAGGTGGGGCAATCATTGCTGTCATCTGTTACTCTACGAGGCATTGTTTGAACTTTGGAAAATACTTGTTTATCAAGTGATAATTAATTAATTTGAATAACAATTAATCCTCATTTATTTTACTTCTTTTTCTTTATTTTCTGATTGAGGATAGTTTTTGTTTTATGGTTTCGATTAAGTTTATTAATTTTTTTAAAAACTATTTATCATTTAATACATTACTCTCATCAATTATTTTTTAAAAAAACATATTAATTACAAAAATATTTGAATTAAAAAGTGAAGAGGATTTAGACAACAAACTGATTGATGTTTGGATGAGCGGATTTGAGGAGTTAGGGTCAAAGCGCCTTTTATGACTGACTATTTTGGGTTTGACCGATTCTCTTTCGGTTTGACTTGTTGTTAGATGGTTGTCGTGACTGCCAAATGGTTGGCTTGGCTGGTTATTATGGAAGAGATGTTGCGTAGGGTCACACGGGCATGGCCCCATTTGCATTCATCTTTTGCTGTGTCGAAACACAACAGCCGGTGAACTTTGCTTCAGATGTCTGGCCCCTTCTTAATATCAAGACAACGAGATTGATTGAAACATCTTTATCAATCATTAATTGCCTCGGTCTTTCCCACTATAAATCAGATATTTGAAATAATTATTATACTTTTAGCATTTTATATTCACTCAAAGCCATACCTAATACTCGTATTTATTTATATTATTATTGCAATATGCAACTCCCTCTTTGATTTTAGTGTACTTTATATTAAATTTTTTTAATCAAATTGGTATATCATGATTTTTAATGTCAAAAAAGTGAAAGATAATCATAGAAAATCATTTTCAAACATATAAAAGAAGATTAGGAGTTTTTTTTTTTTTAAAGAAAGAGGGCATAATTTTAGGATATATAAAAAATGGACAAAAAATAGGATTAAGAGAGTATAAGAAGTGTTGTTCACTATTTTAGAATTAAGAAAAAAAGTAATTTTAGATTTTATTTTTACTTGGATTTCATAGCACACATGCTCAAAGTGAGAATCAAAAAATTACCCAATAATTTTTTTCTTAAAAATGACTTTTAATATATATATATATATAATGATAAAAAGAAAAAACAAGATAACAAATCTTTGATATAAAAAAAAAAGGTGAAAGTGGGTTAGTATTTATCAAATTGGATAGTGTTCCATCTAAAGTTAAATGATTGAAAACAAATTACAAACTGAAATAACAACTTCTTTTCTATAAATGATTGATTTATAAATTATAACATAACTGATTTCAAAAATAAAATGATAACATGATTTTTTGTCTACACGAATATTATTTTTCTAAACTTATAAAGTGATGTCGTGGTTATGGGTTAAGATATCGGTAGTCCTAAGGCATCTATGTTAGGGACAAATAATTAGTCACAAACCCTGTGTTTTGCATGTTAGTACTGTCTACTGATACTTTTTTTTTTTTAAACAAAATATTTGATTTTGATTATTATTATATTATATTTCTTAAATTATAAAAAATTATTTTACAATATCATATGATAATAAAAAAAATATAAATGAATAATTTTTCTCTCTTAAGGTTTCAGAAAGATGCGAGATTTGGTGTGAATTTCTATTCTTTCAATAAGAACTTATTCTCTTACCAAATTACTCAATCTCTTTTAAAATTTTAGAAAAAAAATTATTTTGGATGATTGATGAGGAATGAGAAAAGAACATAAAATCGTGAAAATGATTTTGAGAGATACGTGAAAATATTTTGTTTTTTATTTAATTAATTATTAAAAGTTTTTAATATTTAATTTTAAATTTTTAAAATTTTTAATTTTATCCCATAACATTTGGTACATTAAATATAAATCTTATTTTTTTAACAAGTTTTTTTTATTATAATTTTATTAAGTCGAACGGTGGCGTTTCGACTAAATAAGGGTTTTAAGGGTTTTTGCCTGCTAGGCTGACGCAAAAACTCTGAATAGCCGTTTAACAAAGCAGAGGATGCCTCGCACGACCACCGTCGAGTGCCCTGGTTGCCCTCCGTTTCGAGCCCTGACCTTCGATGCCCTTGGTCTCATCAAAGGTTTTAATTTCTATTAACTTAACCAACGCTAATTATTTAATTCAAACGATTGAACTCTTCATTAGTTTTTTCTTTTATTATCATTGGTGAATAGTAATCGAAGCTCGAGGCAAAGAAGGAGGGGTTCCCAAAGTGGTAGACAGATGGGGAGATCCTGACGCTTCCAAATGCGTTCTTGCTGCTTCCATTGATGACCGCAAGACCGACCCGGTTAGTTACATATATATATATATATAAAGAAGCAAAGTGGGTATTGAGAAATATTGCTTTTTTATTGAAATTTTGATTCTTCTATTGCAGTTATTAGCTGTTGCAAGAAAAAGTGGTATGGTAAGTAACCTTCATCTTTCTTCTCCTGTCCTAGTAGTTCCAGGACAGATTGAGGTATTGAGAAATGTTGCTCTTTTTTTTTTTGTATTGAATATTTCTTTATTTCTTTGTGCAATATATACTGCAGGTTGAGGTACTTAATCCTCTTAATGGTGAACTTTCTGTTACGGTTTCAAATGTTAATAGTGGTAGTACTAGACCAGAAGATGATGCTATTGTGGGTTTGCATTTATTCAGAAGACAGAGGCTGGAGTTAACATCCAGGTATAGATGTATTCTTATTATTTTCTGGATTTCTATCAGTGTTAAATGGAAATCAATATGGGTCCTCCTCCCACTCTCACTCGGACTAAACTGTGCTTGCCTGTTATTTCTTATTTTTTTATTTATGTAATTTACCGTAGATACTGACATAAATGGTTCTTGGTAGTCACAATTCCTCTACTTGGATGACATTATTGATCTCTATAAATATTTTATCATTATTAGGTCATGCACTTTGCTCACATGTACAACAAAAGGAAATGCGAGCATAAGGTCGGTTGAAATGACTGATTCTTCAGCAGATTCTGTTGCCTCAAAAACGTGGAGTGTATGCACCTCTGGTAATATCTCATGTTCTCAAGTGGATGGAAGTGAAAGCTATGCGATATTTGGAGGGTGAGTGTGTTTATGTTGTATGACTCTGCAATCTAAGCTTCAGACTTGATTTTATATTCATTTGCTGGTAGGGTATTTTCATACTCCACTGGATGATTATCAATAATAGTTTGGTAAATAATATCGAATTCTTTTCCAAGTCAGGAAGGGTGTTGAAGTTAATATGTGGGATCTAGACAAATGTACTCAGATTTGGACTGCAAAACCTGTGAGCCTTTTGATCCTCACTAAATTAATTTAAATAAAATATTTATCTTTTAGCAACTGCTGCTTTTTCTCATTTATCTTAACTTTTCCCATTTTGGACAGCCTCCTAAGAACAGCCTTGGTATTTTTACCCCTAGTTGGTTTACATCTGCAACATTCCTCAGCAAAGATGATCACCGTAAAGTTGTGGCTGGCACCAACAGCCACCAGGTAACTTTTTACAGCCATCTGGCAGTCCTTGAACATATATGCTGACATTTTAATGTAATTTTGATTGTGCAGACATATATACATTTTTATAAGTTCTCTTCTGAAGGAAACTTTTGTGCTTGACTGCATATTGCCAGTTTCTACAACTATTTTTGATTCTTAAATATTGATGCATGTTGGTTTGAGATGTTCAAAGATTAATTTCAGTTAAATTTGGAAAACAAGTTTTGAATCTTTTTTGGGTGTAGGTTTATGTTTATATGCAAGTTACATCAATTTAATTTTATTTTTATTTGCAATCATGACTGTGGTGGACCTAAAGTTTAGGTCTGCTCCAGGAATACAGATTTGAGTCTGTTATCATAGCAATGCATGGGATCCTTGTAATTTCTTTTTTCTTTTTTTGAAAAGCTATCCTTGTATTTTCTTGACTCTGGATAACCTTTTTTCTCTTATGGTTTCTGTTGACAGGTTCGCCTTTATGATGTTTCTGCTCAACGAAGACCAGTTATATCATTTGACTTCAGGGAGACCTCCATAAAAGCAGTTACTGAAGACCTAGATGGCCATACAATCTATATAGGGAATGGCTCTGGTGACCTTGCTTCTGTGGATATACGCACAGGTACAAGATTGATTCTATATGCATGTTCAGCGGTACTTCATGCCATTTTGCACTTTTGCGTTTCTGATTCTTTGTAGGTCAGCTCTTCTACGAGTTTAAGTTGACTTTTTACATTATACTAGTGATTTTTTCTGGTAAATTTATTCAACCTTTTGGAGATCTAGGTCAGAATTCACACTTTTATTATGGTTGCATGTTCCATATTTTATACCTTATGGCCAAAATCAGAGCAGTTTGAGGATTACCTCTATTGAATATTGTGTCCGTTAGAAGTAGGCTTAAAGCATTCTTTGAGTTCTGTAGTTGTAACAGATTATGTTCATGTACATTTTAGTCTACTATCTTGGTGAGAACATTGGCTTGTTGTCAGTTGAAATTGCGCTATCTATTGTCTACTTGAGGTTTCAACCCATTTTCTAAGATGCCTCATTTTCAAAATTGAAGATTTGTTGTATACCTAAATAAAATGTAGATTGGACTTGCTGGTTTCCTGGAGAGGATCCAAAACAAGTAGAAGTGGATGTCCTGTTGTTGCATCTGTTCTTAATTGACTTTTGCTTAAATGATTTGGTGTGTTCCTTTCCCTGTAATTCTGTTAATGCTGGAAGAATTTCCTTATAGGTAAATTGTTGGGATGCTTTTTGGGAAAGTGTTCTGGAAGCGTCCGATCCATTGCTCGGCACCCTGAACTTCCAGTGATAGCATCATGTGGTGAGTATATGATATAGTGTTTTGTGAAGCTAAAGCTTTTTCTAGCATCTATGATACTTGGTGTGTTAACATAATTTTGCAGGCTGTGTTTGCATGCACAGTCTGCACTTTGGGAAGTTTTTTTTGCTGGCAGTTCTTATGAAAGATGGTTAAGCTCTTGGAGATGATTTTGTTGCTTGTAAGAGCTAGAAAGGAAGAAAAAGGATTTTTAATTTGTCCCAGATGATGCTCGAAGCTTTTACTCTTTATCTGTTTTTCCTAATTTTGCCATGCTATCAATGTTTTCTTTCCTGTGTCAACTTTAAATAATTTTATTTTTGCTTTTCGAAATTTGGTGGATTTGCAATTAGCTTCTCAAGCTTGTGTTATTTCTAGGTTTGGACAGCTATTTGCGCATTTGGGATATAGGAACAAGGCAACTTCTTTCATCGGTATGTTCTGTTCAGAGATAGAGAGTTAAATGCACCTTGCATCTGATGTGCCACTTCTTGTTGTTCATGTTTATGGTAAAGTTGCATAAAAATACACTATACCAAACACTTTAACTGCCTACATTTTTTGGTGCAGGTTTTCCTGAAGCAGCATCTTACAAAAGTTGTTTTTGATACAAATTTTACTGAAGGTCACTTCTCACTCAAATCTATAGTGTTGACAAAAGCTTAATTTCCATGTTCTGTGTCACTGGTTATCAATATGGCATCATGTTGTGTTCGTTCTGGGTCATACTGCATTTAGTGAAAAAGAATTTTGGCTGGAAGCATGCTGCTTTTAGTGTTTTGTAAACAAGCAGGTGTTAGCCTTGTTTTTTGTCCACAATTTTTTTAACTTCCAAAAGCAAGACCCCAGTCAATGGCCTCTGGCCAATCACATACTTCGTCTGACAATGCAAGGGTATGACTAAATATTAGGTTCAAACAAGTGAAGCAAGGAGGGGTTGCCTTTCATGTATGAAAAGAGTGTTATAGAGAATGTATGATCATCACCATAAGCTGCCAATAAGTTGCAATCATGCCATTACTTGAAGGTGGAAAAATTCAAATGCATCTAGGCTCAAATAGAAAGAAAAAACGAATGAGGGAGAGGATGATTTCCTAAAGGTTTCTGTTTTCCTTGAGGCTACCTGAAGATGGCAGATTGTTGAGTGTAGAGTTTGAGAAAATTTGTACTTTTTCTTTTGGGGATTAATAGAAGGGTTAGGGAGTGTGGAGTAGGTGGAGCCAACAATGTTATGGTATAAGGTGACCATATTTCGTACTGAGTTTGGCTGCTAATGCATGGACATTCTATTTTATGCAGAAGTTAGACACACTGCGGCAGATTCAGCACTGCATGAAGCACAGAACATAGGTGAAGTCCAATCCGCAGATGAAACAGAAAAACTGCCTACAAAAAGGAAGAAATCATCCAAAGAAGATAGAGGGAGCAGAAAGAAGGCGTCTAAAGATAAGGATGGAAGCAAGAAGTTGAAATCCAAGAAAAGAAGCAAAAGCTTAGAGAATGAGTTTGCTGATGATGCATAGATGAAGTATTGCTCACACCGGAAGGCACTGGCGTCAAACATCATACATTGTGATCAGGAAGGCATGGTAAAGAAGCAGGCAGCAGATGGTTGAAATTTAAGCAAAGGAAGTTGCTGTATGTCAGGTTTGACAGAAAATATGCGAGCCTTACAAGAGGACTTAAGATTTCTCCAAAAGAAAATGTGTTAGGATAGTGTAATTGATAGTATTAAATTGGTTTCTAAGTTATTGAAAAGAGCCTGTATTTCATCTGAGTGAGTCATGCAAAACTCATTTTTGTTTTCCAATCTAATGCCATCATATTTTAACTCCAGCATTGTGTTTTCCTAACAAGTTACAGTTTGTTGTGAACAAATGTTTAGTTTCATCATCTGTCTAAGCATAGATCAATTTTTTTTCCCGAGTTAGTGCTATTGTCTATGATCATAAGCATTGATTTTGCAAAACAGTTTGAAATTCTTTTGAAAAATGTCTAGTTTCATAATCCCGCTTGAGAAATGCAACATTATCGAACTCCGTGGGTAGTCTCTTTTAGGTTACCTTGTAGAGCGTTCTTGAATCTTGGCTTATCTGTGTTGCTAATTCGAGAAAAATGCACCTTCAAAGGTAAGTGGTACAGTCTCATTTGCCTATAACACTGATGAACTTGTTTGCTTTTGGTTTTCACTGAGCAGAAATCAAAATGCTTTGAGTTTTTGGTTTCATGCATTGCGTAGAGATTACAAGATCAAAGGTAACATTCATTACGCACCTTGTTAAGTCCTAAGAAATAAACAGGCACAACCCAAACACTTTCCCTTCAGAAAGGACATGCTATTGCTTCTCTTCATGAATATGAAACCATCCATTCCAACCCCAGAGCATAAAGTCCTTGGAGTTACTACCTACTCAAGTTGTAAGCAAGAGAAACAACTCCACCAGCCACGATGGTTTCTTCTAATCAAATAAAGTCACACAATCTGGGGATTGTACGTCAAATTTGCTTATGCAAATAGTAGAGCTGTAAGGGCTGGATGAAGAAAGTTGGTAACAAGACAATGAAGTGAAAATTCAGCCAAGGTCAACCAGGCCATTGCCTACTTATGTTAGTAAAGGGCATTTGATGTATTGTACATTCTGATTGGGTTAAAGAGAAACCCGGAGCCAGGTGAGCACTTGCCAAAAGAATGGCGTGGCAAAGTTGTGCTTCCATAACTTCAGCTAAGTTGCTGTTAGACAATTTATTTAGAAGCCAATTGTACATGCAAGAATTCCTTTGTCCATCCTTGCATTCGGATAATTACCTATTTATGATCAGCTAAATCAATGGAAAGTTTATTCAATAGCACGATGCCCAAATCATTACCAGCGATGATAGATTTCTAAGCTATTCTACCTCTCACATGGAATGACAAAGTGGGCCAATCAACATTCACGTAATAGTGTAATTGGCTTTGCGGAGCTCTAAGCTTGCAGTCAAAGGAATGTGAGTTGATTCAAGCAAATTCTTTATACGGTAAGTTGGGAATACATACTTCAGGGATCACAACAAAAATCACAGAAACTCAGAATGAATAAAAGCTGCTTTACTGTGATGAGGCTTCCTCTTTCTTCTCTGACAAATACCTAGAGAACGTTAGAAAATACATTAGATCTAGTGACACTTGTCTTTTATTGTAAGAATCCATGTGTTTTAAAAGCTCAGAGAAATAATATCTACTATACCAAAACAAAACTATAAGCAAAGATGTAGCTGTAAGTAAGTTCCAGACGTTCAAAAACGGCCCTCATACATGGTGGACATTATGGAAAACATTAACTGAAAGAACTTACTATGCTTCTTAAATTCCAATAAAAATTATAAGAAACATTATAAATGCTGTGTAAGCCAAACCAAATGCCTTTTCTAAAATCAGCAAAGTTGTCTCTTTCCTTTATAATAGCAAAATTTCCTGGTTAAAGCAGAAGCATGATCCCAATTATTTTATCATTGCTTGTTCACAAGCAACAACATTTTTAAGAGAACACTAACAATAGTTTCATATGGGAAATTCAACTTTGACAGCAACAAACTGAACAAGCCCTGGTGCTTAAATAGTAAAATCATCTGGCACTACAGCTAGTAAATGATTTGGTCCTGACTTCGAATATTTAGTGACACCATATATGAGAACATTTCAGTATCAGAACAAAATCTCCCATGAGCATTTCTAAAGATGGTCAACTGAGGTCAGCATAAAGAAGAGACAGGAAAATATAGTTGGGTAAAATAAGATGGGAAACCCAATGGCCGTTGCATAGAAAAGGAATTAGCTCAATGTGAACCATAAACACCATACTTACCCCTGAGCTCTTGCCCAACGGGAAAGTTGGTAGAGCTGTACAGTCTCATTTGAAGCATGGCATGCAAGGAGTAGATAGTTTCGAGGCTGAACCATCCATGCAAACCTCATGAATAGTGCAGAATAGACACACATTGCTGTGAAACAACACAGAAGTAAACAGTTAGAATCTTGGCCAGCTAACAAATACCAAGAAAAATCCTTTGTTCTTTCAAAGTATATTTTATTTTTAACCTGTTGTCATGTTGCCAGAAATCATTTCTGGGGGCTTCTTCATGTCCACCAACCCCTGAAATATTTACCAATAATGTTCAGACAACAGTCATAAAGCACTAAGTTGTATCCTCTTCAGATCCAGCATAATTTTCTCCAAAAGGAGAACAACTAAACATAGCAAAACCTATATTTCTATAATCGAAAATTGAAGGTAGTTAAGCATACAGCAAGAACAAATCCCCAATTGGCAACAGGGCCCCAAAAGTGAGTTGTTTTCGGACCGACTGGACTGTTCAGGAATGCTCGGAAGGAAGACGCCATCTGTGACAAATGCTGCTGAAAATATCTCTGCAATGGTTGAAGACATGTAAGTTGGAAAAGAATTATTAAAAATTATCAAATTTCAAAATTTAAGTACATGCGGCTGCAGAAACTGAAGGTTATAATGATCATTTGAAAACAAAGCAACAAATATATGTAGAAGCTAGGTTAATTTTCAAATTATTCTCGGCAAACAACAAAAATTATGCCTCACTTCCATCTCAGCCTGGCTGTTTGCATCTGTCCACCCCATGCCACCTCCCAGACAATATTTATCCTTTTCATGAGTCAAACTCTACAAGTCATTTAAGACTCTGCTTGGTTAACCCATTCCATGCAAGCAAAGAGCTTGGCCTCAAGGTCTAAGCTATTAACCAATTCAGTTGCTGTAATCATCATATATAAATAAACCTATTCATAAACCCATAAATTAATAGCTTAAGCTTTCAGCTTGAATGGTTCTTGACATAATATCAGAGTCTATTAAACCAGTTAGCTTGTGTGTGAGTGGGAATGCCAGCGAATAAAAACTATCTTTGGGCAATTGTACAGTCTACGTAATTGCCATTGAAAGTGCAAAGAAATCTCTATACTTAAAATAAGTCAACCTAACTCAACATTACATCAGGCAAACACAGTGTACACAAAACAGTCAGATTGATGCGCTCTCTTTCTATCTCTCACACACACTTGTTTCGTTAGAGCAGAAACCGAGGAGTCTACAAACATAGAACATAAAACTGAAAGCAAGCACCTTTGACTTTTAACATTTGTACAAACATGGACAAAACTTGGTCAAAAGTTAGCCAGGGCTTCTCATGAACACAATGGCTAAAATCCCACCATAATTATACTCATTAACTAAGAAATCAAAAGAATCGTTCTCATATAAACATAAAAACTGAAATCCAAGATACCTAATAATAATAATAATAATAATAAAGAAACACTTTACATCGAAAAACATATTTCCAAATTATTTTGGAGATAAAAATCCCTAACTCATATAGGAACACAGAAAAAAAAAAGATAGCTACTCATTGCAATGATCAGGAAATGCCAAAGACTCGAACTTTAAGTGAAACTCTATAACAAAAATTAAATATTAAAATAACAAAAAATTGAATCGAAGAGGAAGTCACGATTCAGCTAAGAATATCAGTAAATCACAAATCAGACGGCGACGACGAAGATGAAGATGATGTGTGTGAAGATATAGAGGAGCACCTGTCTAAAAGATCTAGCCGGGGAACGTAACGAGGATCGGCGAGTCCGGGGCGGGGCTGGCGCAAGAAAGAGTGGAAGATAGAAATGTTTGGTGGGAGAGAAAGTAAGCGGAATTTGATTCGGATCTTCTGACTTTCTGACTTCTGCGTTGGAGCTGTCATCCTGTGAGATAGGGTTTAGCGGATAATTTGACACGTAGCTTAGGGGCCTTAATTGGATCCAATTGAGAATTTTTTTATTTAATTTATTTAACCAACACTAGAAAATACACGTATCTTTGGCTGCGTGGAGCATTTCCATTGGTTACGACTTCGAAGGATGTTTGGTTTAAAAGGGATATACGCATCTTTGCCCCGTCGAGTTCACTTGGTTTGGATTTGGGACAGAGAAATTCGAGTATAATTACAAATTTGAATAAAAAAAGTACTTACTTATGTCAAATCATATGATAGATGTAAATTTACTTATTTTAAAAGATAGTATCTTAGTAAGTTTATTGAATAACTTAATACAATTTTAATTTTTGATAAAATTATACATCAATCGATAAGTTAAATATTTAAATATAATACAAATTTAGTTATGCTTATATTAAAATTTAAATTCAAACGACTTTTGTTGGATTAAGAAAATTCAAAAAAAATGCACAAAAATGCACATCAAAATAATGGTGAAAATAACAACACTTATACTCCATTTAATTAGCAACGATCATGTTAAGTATATTTTGGATTTTAACAAGAAATAAAATATATTTTGTTCCACTAACATTGTCAAAACACAAAATATATATCGGTTATATATATTGAAAAAAATAAAGATATAATTATAAATGATTTACTTGTCAAAGTAATTAGATATAAGGTAAGATATAAAAATAAATAAAATAATTTTATATTTTTTTATTTATTGATATGAAATTCAACAAAGTTTTGAAAACTTAAAAAATAATAAAAAGTGAAAGATATTTATCAATCAAAAATTTGTTTTTTATTGCATTCTAGTATTTTACTAATCGATTAAACTATGATTTTTTTGTTTTAAAAAAATAAGTTCGAAATCTTTTTTCTTTTAAAAAAATTTGTTTTCTATTTGATCCGTTATTTTTTTTCATTAAAAAAAAAGATGTAAAGCATAACAAAAGTAAATAGTATAAGAAGAACCATTAAAGAGGAACGAAAAAGTAATTTAAAGAAAGAAATGTCCAAGAAATAAAGTAGTGAGACTAGTAGAATCATATGTTATCTTTACATAAACACAAAACAATATTTGTTACACTTGAGTTAATTTGTATTTATTCTTTTATATATTGAACATTAATATATATTAGTTTGTCCCCACCCAAGATAAATCTTGGATCCATCTCTAATTATAATGAATATTTTTAATTCTTATATTATAAAAAATTATTATTTATATAATTATTCAGAATATTTACATATATAGCTTATAATTTTATTTATAAAATTTTAAAAATATTTTATTAATCCAATATTGATTTGAAACCCAATGTTTTACGCTATTGACCTGATCATCGGGAACTTTGAACGGATTTTAATTTTTTATTTTTATTTCAAATTCTCTTTTGTAATAATGGCTATTATTATGATGGCTTGGTTTGTATATGCATTTATTTATCTTATTAATAAAATTGTCTCTCCAAAAACAAAAATCAAAAGAAAAAAAAATGGAAGAGAACGTTTAGGATAGATTCAAATAAATATAAAGAAGAAGATTGTCGAAAGGATTAAATTGTAACATTTGCTTCTGTTTGGGTTCAGTTTCAGAGTGGATTAAAACCAGAAACTGAATCAACTTTGGTCGCATAATAAGGACAGATGCTAACGAAACCGTCTATTCTGGGGACAATTAGTAAGGGAACTGACACTTCATCAACCAAAACAACATAAATGGGACTGTTTCATATCATTCATGGTTGTCACATTGATTACATTTTCAATGACCAATTAAATCAGATTTCTAGTTAGGCATCGTTTCGATGGGGTCTTATATAAGAAGAGGCGCATCCTCCTCTTCTTACACATTCACTCTCCGCTCCACAAACACCAAGACACCTTCATATATTGACTTCAGGTATTGCAGCCGAATCTTGTTATAGATATGAATGTGTGTTAAAGAAACAGCAAGCTATAAATTAAGGAATGTTGCCAGTTTCATCAGCTCGGAATCCTCAGCAGAGTCTGATCTGGATCTCTGCCTTTGCTTTGTTTGCCTGCTTGTCTGTGCATGGCCGATGTTTGTTCCTCTTTCTCACTTCCTTCATGGTTTTTCTTGTTCTTTTTGGCTTGCTTTGTGTTTAACACACTAAAATTTCGATGCAGTAACTCAAGCATCCCAGGAATGGGTAGGCGCACCTTTATCAGACTCCAGAGAATATTTGAATGTCAGATCCCATTTTCCAAGTGATTTTGTTTTTGGAGCATCGACTGCCGCTGCTCAGGTGAGCTTTACCCGAAATTGGAATATCAAATCATATATGATGCAAGACACTCTTTTTGTCACATACTAGTATCAAGTGCAGATTGAAGGGTCGACTGCATCTGAAGGGAAAGGACCTAGCGTTTGGGATCAATTTCTTCGGCAATTCCCAGGTTGGCACCTCAAGTAGTAACATGATTCTTATTATATACAACTACTTAACTGGAATTTCATTTGCAGCTGGATTATCATTTGAATTGTATATGGTTTTCTGCAGATATAGTGAAGGACAAGAGTACCTTGGATGTAGCAATCGATTCATATAACCGCTACAAGGTAACGCATCTATCATCTTAGGCTTTCAAGTTACCATGAAAGTTTAATGTAGGAGATATAAGACTCCAAATCCGCCACCACTTATTAAACAAATTATGGGAAATGTATTTGCAGGAAGATGTGTTGGCTTTGAAGGACCTAGGCATAGATGCTTATAGATTTTCCATCCCCTGGACCAGGATTTTGCCTAGTAATATTTTCTTCATCAAACTCTTTGTTCTTCTGTTCAAAAACGAAAAGAGAAGAAGAGATAATAGTCGGAGGGCATTCTAATATTTATTAACCACTTTACAATTTATTCCTTCTATATATGTAGATGGATCTTTGGGTGGTGGAATAAATCAGGAGGGTATCAATCACTACAACAGTCTCATCGATGAGTTGATTAAACATGGTGATTAGAAGTTCAATGAAATTAAGTTTTGGGTGTTTCCCAACTTTGTTTTTGTCATTTGGCTAATTCATTTTATATGTTTCATCAATTGAAGACATCAAGCCCTTTGTGACACTATTGCACTTTGACTCACCGCAAGCCCTTGAAGAGAAGTACGGAGGCTTTTTAAATCGCAATATTGTGTAAGTTTCCATTCTAACATATCTAGTACTTCATATCTAAGTCTTTGGCTCTTTGCCACTTATAAGAGTAATCGATGGTCACTCTGCCATTAGTTAATTTGCTTTCCCTTTTCAGAGAGGATTTCAAGAAGTATGCTGAAATTTGTTTCAAAGCATTTGGAGATCGCGTGAAAAATTGGATTACAATCAATGAACCACTAATTATTGCTAACTTTGGGTATAGCACGGGAGTGGCTCCGCCGGGCAGATGTTCGGATAGAAAAAAGTGTCCCGCTGGTAATTCAGCCACTGAACCTTACATTGTTGCCCATAACCTTCTTCTTGCCCACGCAACTGTTGCTAGGCTTTACAAGGACAAGTACCAGGTAACTTTATAAGCCATAAAAATGCCCTCCCTCGGTGTATTTTAGGAACCATATGCTATTAGATTATAGACTATATATTATGTTTATTAATTGTTGAATTTGGTTTTCCAGGCAGCTCAAGGGGGAAAAATTGGATTGAGCCTTGTTGGGGAGTATTATGAGCCCTATTCAAACACATTGTTAGATAGAGCTGCAGCGACAAGGGCCTTGGATTTCATGTTGGGATGGTTAGTAAAATCACTCTATCTGATGAACAATTTCTCCAGTAAATTATCACGAATATCCAACTTGTCAAAGGCAAATTTGAGAAGCAAAACATAAGAGCTAATTTATCATGTTTCCACTTCGAACCCACAAAACCAATGATCGAAATTATTTAAAATGTTGAATCCATTGTTGCCTTGGTGCGGCTTCCAGGTTTATGGAACCCCTGGTGCGAGGACGGTACCCACTAAGCATGAGAAGATTGGTGAAGGATAGGCTACCCGTTTTCAGTGCAAAAGAAGAGAAGCTGGTCAAAGGATCTTTTGATTTCATTGGCATCAATTACTACACATCAAGATATGCTAAGCACATTCCAGTTAATCCACAAGCTGCACCTGTCAGCTACTTAGCAGACCAACATGTCAATGCCTCAGGTAATCTTAAATTCATCTGTATTTAAATAACCATCTGCTTTTTATTCCCCAGTAGGAAGAGGAAAAACAATTTTTGAATAATACATGCAAAGATCTTATTGCTGAATTATTTTGGCAGTGACCAAAAATGGAGTTCTTATTGGTCCAAAAGCCGAAGGGAGCTGGTACCTTTACATATATCCCAAAGGGCTGTACAGAATTTTGAAGTTTATGGAGAAAAACTACGATAAAAACCTTGAAATCTACATTACTGAGAATGGTTGGAACTTGATTCTCATGCTTAATTCCTTTCTACTGAATTCGTAGATACTTTTAATTTTGTGATTGCTAATGCATCTTCGTAACTACTTCGTATAGGTGTTACGGAGGAAAAGGATGACAGCATTCCGATCCATCAGGCGCTAAACGATCAACATAGAATTGACTTCATTCAGAAGCATTTGCAACAAATCCGCAAGGCAATCAAGTGAGCTTTTGTCTAAGTTTTTACATGTATTCATTCTTCCTTCGATATCCTTCACTAGCTTAGGAAAGTACTGATGAATGTGTTGCCTATACGCAGCAATGGAGTGAATGTCAAAGGATATTTCTATTGGAGTTCATTCGATGACTTTGAATGGTCAGAAGGGTATGGCGTCCGATTCGGACTTTACTACGTTGATTACAAGAACAGCCTCAAGCGCATCCCCAAGAAATCTGCTAAATGGTACCATGATTTGGTCAAAGGTGGCAGGAAACAAGCAAGCTAAAGATCGAGTTCATTATTGTTATAGCAACATTATATAATTCATTAAGAAATAATAGACAAGGAAAACAAAAAAGGACCCTGCTTTCAGGTGGATAGCATCTGTAAGCTTCTCTTAAGGGATGAATTACTCTGCAGGTTGGCTAATAGCATCCATTAGTTTTCTTATCAGAAAAATGAAAAAGGACTCTGCTTTCTGGTTCATAGTATTCATACGTTTCCAATATACTGAACGCGAAAGCTTCCATGCATTTGTTTTGTCAGAAAATTAGATGTTATTTGCTCAAAACTAGATCGCATTTAAAAGACCAAATACTAAATTAGAACAAAATAAGTTTCATTACCTTTCATCTCCACATATCTGGTTGACCTGCAAGATTGGCACAACTAACGCACCTTCAGGAATTCTAGGTATAACAACAGCATCAATAATCTAGTTCCTATACTGGTTCAATCCCCTGCAGCCACCACAACCAAGAACCTATCTTTCTCCTTTGAAACCTCGCCGGACCTTTCCGGTGTCCAAGAAAGGCCGGGACCCTTTTCCACCAGGCCACTGTAGTGAATAGAAATCATCCGCCTTAATTTGTGCCCCCATTGGTGCCTCCTCTCTATTTCTTGCCACTTGTCTTATAGCTTATTAACATTCCTAACGGTATTACCCTAAACGGCACTAGGTTTTCAACTTTTTAGCTCTTACGTTATCTTTGACAAATATAACATAAAGCGGCAGATTATAAGCCATTTAATAAAAAAAATAAAAGCTGCAGCTTATGGTACCGTCTCCAGCTTTAAGTCCTAAAACAAAAAATCTTTTAGCTTATACTACCTCCTTTAAACCGTTTATAATTTCGGAATTGTGTTGCTTCAGCTTAGTTGCTGTTTCTCCTTGAGTTTTTGGAAATTTGGAGATATAAATTGTGTTAGGTATATGGGAATAGTTTGCTCTTGACAAATGATATGATTGGAGAATTATTATGCAATGATGCATTTAATGCATTGGAGTTACGTTGAATTTGACATTTGAGCTGGCAAAGCATATGGGGCTTAACATGTTATGATTATATGATATGAATTTCGAAACATGGACTGTTGATGGCATGATGACATGAGAATTTGAGCATATGAGTTTTGTCCGATAGTTATGATTTTCGGACGTTGATTTGATAGTGACGATCGATTTCAATTTGATTGATTTTCCTTTATGATTGGTCGACTTTGATCAATCATTCTAGAGTATCGGTTTCGTCGGTTTTAGTTTCGCCCTTTTGACCAAATTTGACTTTTCTAAAATATTTCCACCTAAAGAAGATGTTAAGAGAGTGCCTCAGCACGTATCTATTTCCCACTATTCTTAGTTTCAATCAAAAAGCTCGTTTCTTGGGGTACATGGTAAAGTGTCCTTCACAAGCCTACATTGGTCATAGAAAATGAGACAATGTAGATAATTTTAGGAACAAGAGGTTAGAGTTGGCTGGTGAGCTGTTTGAATCTGAACTGAAAGTTCACATTGCACATGCAAGAGGGTGTATGGTTTAAGACTCTGAACAGAGATCTTTATTAAGATTGTAGTGTTCACATTATTGAGCACTATCTTGATGCCTCCATATTTACAAATAGCCTTTCAAGAGCATTTTCTACTGGAGCATGGTCTTATCCTTATAAAATGATAGAAAGGGTTTTAGGTGTTGTGGCAAATCTTGGATGAGCAAATCCATTGCAGACAATGGTTGATTCGAGGAAAACACGTGAATAGGTTCAGTACATTGAGAAGGTTAGAGATACGAGATACCCGTACGTTACTGTCGAATTGCATGGGGTATCAAGTATCTTTTAACAAATGTAAGTCTTTCTCACTTATTTTTCATGTTTTTCTTTGCAGGTTAGAACCCTATTCGTTGAAGGGTCAAAAAGTTTGTTTTTTTGTGGTTAAAATCCGAAAATCAAAACTTTCTTTCCAAAACATTTTTAGAATTGAACACGCTCCACTCTCAATTACTTTGTATTTTGCTTCATTCCCATTTAATTTCTTTTATCTCTCTCTCTTCACTTCTCCTTTAGAATTTATCTGCAGCTTTAAAAATCTCAATCCTCAATACGGATAGTCTTCAAATTAAGCCCTTCCTCTTCTTTCCCTTTCATAAATCCGAATCTTCCTTCCTTAACGCATTGTCAATAAGGGAGAATATTGGTCGGTTTCAATCGATTTCAGTTTCGAAAGAAGCTAAAACCAATGGAACTGGTATTTTAAAATGACCAACGAGAAAATCGATCAAACCGAAACCAACAGCGATTTAGTCAATTTCAGTTGATAATAAATTTTGTTTAGGCTTGGACTTATATGGCCTAAAGCTGAAAAATAACCAATCAAAGCCCATATTTTTATTGGATCATATGAAGGCTTAGGCTATATTAGAACAATTTAATGATTAAAACAATATAGCCAATTACTGCTTCCACCTCCGTTTTTGAATAACGGATGGTTTCAACTGCAATTTTTCCTAAACTCTCTTTATGAGATAGCCAATCAGAAAACCAAGAACAAGAATACCAAGTAGCACCACAAACGATGGAGAGAAGACCAAGAACCTTTAATATATTGATTTGCAAAAACAAAAAGAAAACCACAACTAAGATAATAAAATTATCAAAATTTACAAACCTTGAAGATAAATGAGTAAGAAAGGGAAGGCAGAGCCGGTCGACGACGAGGTAGGTTGAGTGAGGCGACTAGTGATGGTCGGTAGCAAAATAGCAGGAGATGGCAATGGCAAGTGAAGATGGATTGGGGGAAGTTTTTAATTCTTGGTTTTAGGATTTGGAAGAGAGAGGGCCAATTTATCAACTATCGGAAGGGGAGGGAAGAAGAGAAGGGATTTAACGGGACCTATAATGGGAATAGCCCATTCGATTATTTATTACTTTCCAATAAGGTACAAGATCTATTCTATTACAAACATAATGTTTATACATAAAAAAATTACCAAAAATGTAATTAAGTGTTTGCAAAGATAAAAAATCTTCCAAAATCAATTTCATATTTAAATTAATGATAATGAAAATGCACATTCTCAACAACACCGTCGAGAACACCACAAATACCTGACATATTATTATACAAAGCATCAGCATTTTAACACTAAATCCAAACTCCAATAACCAAACTAGAAGATAACACACCAAGAGGTCAGTATGGCTTCATTCTTAAACCAACTCTGCGAAACATAAACCACTCCTTATCAGTGATTGTTTCCTGGTCATAATCAGGAGAAGCAGGGATCATGGACGCTTCTATTTTAGGTAATAGCCTCTCTGCTCTAAGCTTTTCGGGTTGGGCCTGTTTGTGCATTCAAGCATTCAATTAACGTAGTAACAAATAAATAAAATAACATAGAATTAACTAAAAATCTTCCGCACACACTGACACAATTTCATTGTATAATCAACTAAAAACATCAATCTACATCTTCTATGGCAATGTTTTCATTTTTTCTATTCTATCTAAAATATTACATGGGCTAATATAACTATCAAAGTTCATACATACTTACCCAATAGAAATCAATTCTTATATTCCTAGATGACCCAGAATCGGTAGAAGAAGGTGCCACATGACCCTATAAACATAAGACTTAGTGTCAGAGTTATAATTTGAAATGTTAACTTGTGAAAAACTTACACCAACCTAACTAATTATTTCCTCACTTCAATGTGTAAGAAAATACAAAAATTCAAGCTTCCAAAGATGAGTGCTGAGAATATTTCTCCCAAATGATCATAAACAACCGTGGGGTTGAATATCCCAAGCCTGGGGAATGATAATTAGGTTAGAAACCAACTTCAGAATAAAGATGTAGTAATTCATTCCAAACAAATGCAGCGTGAAATTGCTTAAAAGGTAAAAGCATATTCGACAGTTTCAATCCCCAAGTTTGAATCAGACAAGAATGAAAATTTTATAACATATAATTTTATGAATTTTAATTCTGAATAATAATATATTTAAAAGCCCATAACTATGGCGACTACCACTAGTTAAATATCTTTATTTTCCCTGTTCTGAAAAAATGTTGCTGCAGAGAATTTGAAACCTTCAATCTTTCCTTGACTTCACGATTCTATCAAAACCGACTTCTGCGAATTCTTGACTGGGAAACTTAAAAAGTATTTCTTTTTTTTTTAAAGATTTGTGTTTTAGGACTTAAGCTGGAAAGGCACCATAAGCTGCTGCCTTTTTTATTATTATTATTATTATTAAATAACTTATGAGCTGCAGTTTTGTGTTATATTTATCAAAGACAACCTGAAATATAAAAAGATTGAAAAGTAAATATCATTTAGGATAACAACTTAAGGAATGTTAATAAATTAGAACACAGGTGGCAAGAAAATAGGGAGGAGGCACTAATGGGGGGAGAGGACTTCTAGTCACTGTAGTGCGTGATTACTCCATTGGGCACGTGTGCAACTAAATGATATAATCACTTTTATTAGAAAATAATTTATTTGGTTCCAAATTCTCTCTTCATTATCTATAATATATATAAAAGCATAAAATGTTAGTAAAATTTTTGATTGAGGAGAACAAACATATCTGGTCATTATATTTCTAAATTGTCATTATAAATATTAATATGATTTATCCATTTTATAAATGAGAATTCTACTACTGAGTGATTTATATTAAAATATATTTTTTTCTTAATTTTCATAATATTGAATACTTTATAAGTTAATATTACAAAATTTCACTTTTAAAAAAATATAAAATTTCAATTACTTTCGAATGTTATTGGAAATGTTTGTGTATACACTAATAATATTGAATAACTGATAAATTTATATAATGAACCTTGAATTATTTATCCTCCGAACTTCATAATTTAAACATATTTATGTTTTTATATAACTATTTTTTTAAAAAAATAAAAAAGTATTTTATTTGCAATACACATGACAACAATTACTAATATTTATGAATTGTGACCATATTAAATAATTATATAATTATTATTTAAAAATAAATAAAAATACAATTATTCACTGGAGCGTTGCTAACAAAACTGCCTATCCTGGGGAGAAATGGGAAGGTAATGACACTCCATCGACCACAAAAACACAACAGGAATTGTTTCTTTCATGGTTGTCACTTTGATATTTTTAGTGAATAAAAAATAGTTAATCAGGTTTCTTGTTAGATATAGTTTGGATGCGATCCTATATAAGAAGAGCCGCCTCCCTCGTATTCGCACACATTCCACTCTTGAAACCAAGAGATCTTTCATATCAGAAAGCTAACAATGTTGCCACTTTCATCATTTTCGATTGCATCAGCTCAACAGAGTCTCATCTGGATCTCAGCCTTTGCTTTGCTTGCCTGCTTGTCTGTGCATGGCCAAAGTCTGTCCACCTTTCTCGCTTTCTTTATGCTTTTTTTGTTTGTTGTTTTAGGTTGTCTTGTCTTTTAACACACTAAAATTCCATGCAGAAACTCAAGCATCCCAAGAAGGCGTAGGCGCAACTTTATCGAACTCTGGAGAATATTTTAATGTTAAGAGATCCCATTTTCCAGGAGATTTTGTTTTTGGAGCATCCACTGCTGCTGCTCAGGTTAGCTTCATCTGGAACTGAATGTCACATGATATATGA
The DNA here is from genome assembly GCF_002168275.2 of Theobroma umbraticum. Lineage (NCBI taxonomy): Eukaryota > Viridiplantae > Streptophyta > Magnoliopsida > Malvales > Malvaceae > Theobroma > Theobroma umbraticum. Next base: position 3,677,569 of record NW_018397261.1, read on the forward strand.
TGCAACATACTCTCTTGTCACATACTTCTACTAATCTATGTATTTTCGGATGTGTCACCTAATAAATTTTAATAATATAAGCAATTACATTGACTGCAGATTGAAGGATCAACTACATTTGGAGGGAGAGGACCGAGCGTTTGGGACGAATTTGTTAGGAAGTTCCCAGGTTGTCACCTTAAATAGTAACATGATTGGTATAGTAGTACTTAATTGGAGTTTTGATAGCAGCTAACAAATAAGAATTCTCCTTTGAATTGTTTATTGGCCTTCGTGCAGACAGAATAATAGACAAGAGTAACTTGGAGGTAGCAGTCGACTCATATAAACGCTACAAGGTAACAACATCTATCATCTTAGGCTTTCGAGTTACTATTAAAGTTTCATGCAGAAGAAACAAGACCACAGACCCGGCCATTGCTTTATTAAAGAAATGGTAAATGTATTTGCAGGAAGATGCCTTGGCTTTGAAGGACCTAGGCGTCGATGCTTATAGATTTTCCATCCCCTGGACTAGGATTTTACCGGGTAATATTTTCTTGCTCAAACTCTTTATTCTTCTGTTAAAAAATGGAAAAAAAAAAGAGAGAGAGAAAGGGAGAAAATAATTGGAGTCTCTTAAAGCACAGTAATATACATTAACCACTTTATATATATTTTTTCCTACATATGTAGATGGATCTTTGAGTGGTGGAATAAATCAGGAGGGTATCAATCACTACAACAGTCTCATCGACGAGTTGGTTAAACACGGTGATCAGAAGCTTACTGCAACTAAGTTTTGGGTGTATTCCAACTTTGTTTTTGTTATTTGGCTAATATATTTTATATGTTTCATCAATTGAAGGCATCAAGCCCTTTGTGACACTATTTCACTTTGACTCACCGGAGGCCCTTGAAGAGAAGTACGGAGGCTTCTTAAACCGCACTATTGTGTAAGTTTCATTGTGATATCTAGTTCTACATTAAAAGTCTCTGACTTTCGCAACTTGTAAGTGCAATTGATGGTAATTACTCTGTAATAAATTTACCTTCTCTTTTCAGGAAGGATTTCAAGGATTATGCTGAAATTTGTTTTAAAACATTTGGAGATCGCGTTAAAAATTGGATTACCATCAATGAACCACTAGTTACTGCTAAATTCGGGTATGCCTTGGGAATGGCTCCACCAGGCAGATGTTCAGATAGAACAACGTGTCGCGCTGGTAATTCAGCCACTGAACCTTACATTGCTGTCCACAACCTTCTTCTTGCCCATGCAACTGTTGCTAGGCTTTACAAAGAGAAGTACCAGGTAAAATTATAAGCCATAAAATGCCCTCTCTCGGTGTATTTTAGGACCATATGCTATTAGATTATAGACTTTATATTTTAGGAATTGGCTTGGATAGTGAGCTTTTTTTGTTCCCCTTTGTTTTCCTAAACTTAGGGAAGGAATTTTGGAAACCGGTGTAGACACTTTTTCAGTGCTGGTTTCTTTTTGTAATTGTACATATTCTCCTTTGCACAGGCCTGATGCTTATGCCAAGTGAAGTCTCTGACATAAGATTGGAGACTTTGAATGGCATTGTGGCCTTGTTTTAAATAAATTAACCACCTTTCAAAAAAGAAAAAAGAATATAGACTATATATTATGTTTATTAATTGTTGAATTTGGTTTGCCAGGCAGCACAAGGGGGACAAATTGGATTGAGCCTTGTTGGGCAGTATTATGAGCCCTATTCAAACGAATTGTTTGATAGAGTTGCAGCAAAAAGAGCCATGGATTTCGAGTTGGGATGGTTAGTAAAATCACTCTATCTGATGAACAACTTCTCAAGTAATTTATCACGAATATCCAGCTTACCAAAGTCAAATTTGAGAAGCAAAACACAAGAGTTAATTTATCACTTTCCACTTCGCATCCACAAAACCAATGATCGAAATTATTCAAAATGTTGAATGCATTGTTGCCTTGTTGGTGTGGTTTCCAGGTTTATGGAACCCCTGGTGCGAGGACAGTACCCTCTGAGCATGAGAAGATTGGTGAAGGAGAGGCTACCCGTTTTCAGTGCAAAAGAGAAAGAGCTGGTCAAAGGATCTTTTGATTTCATTGGCATCAACTACTATACAGCAAGATATGCTAAGAACATTCCAATTAATCCACAAGCTGCACCCATCAGCTACTTGGCAGACCAACATGTCAATGCCACAGGTAATCTTAAATTCATCTTTATTACAATGAACATCCGCTTTTTATTCCTCAGAAGGAAGAGGAAAAAGAAAATTTCAAGAATACATGGAATGATCTTATTGCTGTCTTGTTTTGGCAGTGGACAAAGATGGAGTTCTTATTGGGCCAAGTGCTGGAGGGAGCATGTTCATTTACGTTTATCCAAAAGGGCTGTGCAAAATTTTGAAGTTCATGACGAAACACTACAATAAAAACCTTACAATCTACATTACTGAGAATGGTTTGGAACTTGTTTCCATGCTTCCTTTCTATCGAGTTTGTTATTGATTTATTTTTTTGTGATTGCTAATACATCTTCATATGATCCATTAATTTCACATAGGTTTTACGGAGAAAAATGACCACAGCATTCCAATTCATCAGGCAATAAATGATCAACCTAGAATTGAATTCGTTCAGAAACATTTGCAACAACTCCGCAGGGCAATCAAGTGAGCTTCTAACTATGTTTTTACGTGCACTCAATTCTTTTATATCCTTCGCAAGCTAATTAGGAAACTGATTCATGTTCTATATGTTGCCTCTTACCCAGCATTGGCGTGAATGTCAAAGGATATTTCTATTGGAGTTTATTCGATGACTTTGAATGGACAGAAGGTTTTAGCGTCCGATATGGACTTTACTACGTTGACTACAAGAACAACCTCAAGCGCATCCCCAAGAAATCTGCCACATGGTACCATGATTTTGTCAAAGGTGCCAGAAAACATGAATCCTAAAAATCACCTTTATCATGTTTAAAGCAAATTTATATTAATCATTAAGAAAAATTCAAGAAGAAAAAAAGACTCTGCTCTCTCCTTGTATCGAATGCAGGCTGGCTGGGTACATATGGTTGTGTTGTGTTATAAGCAATTGTAGATTAAACTCTGCAATTTATAAGCACATTTTGATCGAGTCACAGACTGCTATCATTATTGCTTCTGAGCTCGGTCCATGCACAAAGATTGTATTGTTGGAGCCTGAAATCTAATAGAGAATTATATATATGATCTTGCCTCACGTTCATATACATTCCTTCCTTAGTACAATTAGTTAAGTTGCTATGTTTCAGCAATGCCTGCGTAACTTGCTAATATATGTTTGTTTGAAACCGTCTGAAGCCTTAAATTCAAGTGTTGAATTGATTAAGATCGCCTTGGCCAATGGATTACATGTTTATTATGTTTTTGGTGTCACATTTTACTTAAAAATCATAAGAAAATAATCAAATGGCTAGGATATATAAAGTTGTTTAGTTGTTGAAAGTGATTTTATTTTTTTAAGTAAAAATTTTATTAATTTTAAAAATTTACAAATCATAATAAATCTTGAATTATGTGAATGATTTCATGTGATATAAAAAGTCAAGCTATGAAGAGAAAAAGAATAGTATACTTACATAAAGAACTTAACTACTTCATTCGACAAAAACGTTAACAAAAGAAAATCAAATCTCTAAACAAATAGAGAGATTTATCTTCTTCATCACATAACCTACAAATATTAATCTAGATGTATTTACTTATTCATCAAATTACCAATTAATTCTAACCTTAATACCAAAACATACCTCTAAACCACACAAAGATAAAACGAGACCTGAAAAACATAACAAATTACACGAGGGAGACTATAACCCAAGCATACTGCCTTGATTAAAAGCATCTATATTTTGCTCCACCCCAAAGAAAAGACTTGTGGTTGACGTCCCTTGGCTCGAGCATATCAACTTTCCCAATCCTTCCAAGCCTGCATTACTTTTATATTTCGTTTTTCCTTCTCTATCGTACACCCTCTTTTCCCATGCATTGGATTCTCTATCGTACACCCTCTTTTCCCATGCATCGGATTGCCTGTCCCATAGAAAATCTTTCTCTTTTCTTGCCCTAAATTTCCTCTCGAGAATTCTGCTTCCTATCCCCTTTGCTCTTTGTCTACTAAATGCCTCTAGGCTGGATGAGTTTCCATCCTCCTTGTTCACCCCCTTCGGCCCAATATCAACTCTTCTTTTTTGCGCAAAATCACCACTTGACAGATGGGTTGAGCTCTAGCCCACTCTTCTTTTTGGGTCAAATCCACTATCAATCCAAGCCCCACCTTCATTATTTGTTCTACCTTCACATGTTTCATATTCCAAACAATTTGATCCCTTTTAACCCACTTTGCAAACTAGGCTCCCAATGAAGTACTTTATTTCCTTGAACCTTGTCAATCTGTTCCCCACGTGGACCCTTCGTCCCGGCCATCTCTACATCAAACATCTCCCTTCCAACCAAATCAATCTCATTCAAATTCAAAAAGAGCTCCTCGGAAATTTCTCTCCTTTCCAAGAGCCTTTTCCACGTGCCAATGTCATTTCGCATGTGTCAAGATTGCAGCACCCACATTCTCGATGGTTCTCATCCTCACACGTGAACCGGATAACTAAGCCAGCTAAGTCTACTGCTTTAGGCGCCGTCACCTCTGTCAACACCATTTTCTCTATGTCCGGAGCTTCCACTGTGTGCATTGGTAATTTCCTGAGCTTTTCGCAGGACCATATGTTTGAAACTGGGGGAATATTATCTTGGTTGGTGGTCTCCACTTGAATTAGAGCTTGATCAAACCTTAGCTTTAACTTTGTCTGAATATCAACCTTGGAGAAACTACCCCAATTATTACCTAAAAATTGAAAGAAAGATCGTTTGCCATAAATGTAACGTATCCCCTTTACCCTTACCCATACTTTGGAGCTACATAACTTGTTCTTTTCAGAGCATGGATAAAAGCAATCAAACCACTCATTAAGGCTTCTTTATGTTCCTTTAAAATCTTCTCCCTATCCTCGTCATTAGTAAAGATTAGAACTACGTGAAGCCGGCCTGCCGGCCTGACTTGAACTCGAATGCTCTCACGTTGAAGTTCTTCTTGGACAATCTTAGGGAACACGTGTCTATAAAGTTTCCCCATGACACATCTCTGCACCACTCCATATCGTCCACTAGTATCTTGTTTTTGAAAACCAATGTATTGACCTCTCATTTGAGTTTCTATTCATTACCCAATTTCACTAAGTTTAGTTTCTCTTGGGCGATTATTCTTTCCAGGTTAATTCCACTTTTTTGGTTGTCATTCCTCGATTCTTGCTCCACTGCAATTTTCCACAGCTTTGGGGCCTTGGTCCGCCATCCCCTCCAAGCTCTTCTCTATATTTTTCTTCTCGTTGAGTTTAGCCTTCCATTGTTCTTTCTCCACCACTACCTCCTTGTATGACCGCCCTTCAAACCCATGTCTCTTAATCTCAAATTTTGGACTTTTTCCTTGTGAACCTCTGTTTCTGCGATCTTCAAACCCCTTTCTCAACAGCTTGGCTCTTCTCACCACTAGACGTTTCCCATCCACCCACTGATGCCCTCCCCATTTCAATGCCGTATCAAGTTCGTACCCCTCTCTATACATGATGAAGGCAAAGTTTACCTCCTCCCTTGAATCTTGTTGAACCTTCCTTAGGATGAAGACTTCAGCCACAGTTCCATATTCGTCCAAAGCTCCCTTCATAGCTAACCATGGTAGTCTCTTACTCAGATTATCCACAATTAAAGATTGAAGACTGTCCAACCATCTTCTACCAAATCTCTTCTCATCTCCCATTTCTTATTCAAGAACTAAATTGCTTGATAAAAAAAAAAAATTATACAAGAGTCTATTTATACTAATCAACTAAATTTAAACTTAGTATGCAAGTAAAATATTGAAAAAATTAATTAGATCTAAACTTACTGCAAATAAAGTAAATACCTTGGATCTCTTTGAATTACAAGTAAAATGAAAATAAAAAAATATTATTTTAATATATTTTTAAAATTAATAATTATAACTCATGCTTACACTTATACTATATGCTTTCTTTGCTTCCATCACAGAAATTATCTATGATTCAGATTTCTTAGTTTTAAAATTTGTTCATAAAGTTGCAAGCAGTATTGATAAGTGACTCCACTAATATTGTAAAATAGGTATAGACACTAGATTCAACTCCATGAAGGTTAAGAAAGTGTGTTTTTCATATGGAAGCTCTAAAGAGAAGGGTGAACAAGTGGGAAAACAAACACAAATTGAGGGAGGCAAATCAACAAGCTGATAATCTTGCAAAATCTGGTATAGGGAGAGAAATAGAGTTCTTCACAGTTTTTGGAGATGACTAAAGGGGTTCTGTGACCATAGAAGGAAGCAATAGTTAAAATACCTGTTGATTTCTGCTGCAACCTCTCTTGTTTTATTGAAGGGATATCTTTTGTGTTTGTCCGCTCCTGGGAATTGCCCAGGAAATTAGAAAGTTCACTTTGTATATTCCTGAGTTCTGTTCCCTTTTTGTCTATAAGGGTTGTTTAATGTGTGGAATGAGTTTGTATATTGGTTTTTTGCTGGTTCATGTACTGGGGGTTGATCCTTGTGTGATTTTGTTATGGCATACCTCAATGTCTTTTATAAGGGGATGCCTGGCAAAATCTTTTCAATGGAGAACTGAAGTTCTTCAGATTTTTAATATATTGGAACTTTTAAAAAAAATATAAAGTTGTTTCAACCCTTGGATGAGGTTCATTTCCAGTTACTATGTAAGCTATTAAGGTAGACCCAAGACAAAGCATTCCAATCTAAATTACTTTGACAAACCAATCTGACATCTTTCAACTGTCTTCAAGGTAAAAAATATATACTACTACTGTATAAGTAATCATTTCAAGCATAAAAGAACACTTTGTGATGATTGTCACCTTATTTGGAAATATTACAGGATTCTTTGATCAACATTGGACAAGATGGAAACAGGGTCATGCTACAATGTCCCCTTTGGCCTTCACTCCAAAGGGGGAACAGGAAAAAAAATGATGAATAGACAAAAAAATAGTATGAACAAAATGCTATGCAGGATTCTAGTGTAAAGAAAACAACAAATCCATCACAGATGGCGTGCAAATTGAATCTATTCATAGAGTTGCTCAGTAAACACCTGTACCGTGTCTACACATGCATTCAGGCAGTGGAAACGCAATTACGTCTTTGGCTCTCTCTTTCTTACTTGGCTCAGGCTTCAGAGATTTATTGTGCAGCGCTCTTATGATTTTTCTGAATTCTTCTTCAGAAATGGAGGGGTCTTCAAAGAAAGGAAGCATGGTTCTTTTGTTTGGCCTTATACATTTCCTATGACCCATGTAAGCACGGTGTCCCTGTCAATATTAACATTACAGAAACAAAGAAACAAGAGATCAGTTTGCCTTGTTTCATGCCTAAGATGGCAGATTCGCATGATGCAGCAGATAAACAAAAGGATGCCAATAAAAGAACATAGTTATAGAGCTTCAGTTAATTACAAGCAAGGCTCTGCCCATGTTTCCTCCATGGGAAGGTATAAAGATGTCGCTGTTAAATGAGACAATGTAGTCAATTGCAGATAGAGCAGAGGAGCTGTTGAGGAATGGCGAGAGTTCTTCCTCGTGTGCCAACATCTCCTTCCTCACCAAATGCGGAAATTCTGCAGCAAGTTGCTGCAAAGCTCTAGTGCCACCAAATGGCTCTCCTCCAGCAATGTACAATCGAGCACTTCTTGGTGCCCCTAAAGACTTCAAGAACCTGCAATAAAACATGATTTTCAGCAGTCCATAATTAAAATCTTGATACTCTGGATGAGAGATCACTTGGCCTTATAAAGTTCAAGTGTCATGTTTCTAATTTACCTTGCCATCTCTAATGCATTTAGGGGGCACAGTCCAGAGAGCCTTCGTTGAGTGTGGTTCATGTTCACTCTTCCGGTGAGATACTGGGGCTGAGACTTCCGAATTTCGGTGATGATTTTGTCGTATTCTGGACCTAAACCAGTGAGACATCCGGTTCGAACCCACACATCTTTCTCCAGCCGGAGATGAAGGGCAATATATGGACCTTCAATCCACATTCTCCTTGCAAGTTGATTGCCAAGCTGAAGAATTGGCCTGGAAAATCTTAATGCGTGGAAGGCGACCTGCAATATAGAAGGCATGTCAAAGGAAGTATCATTTGAAGATATAATAATTGCTCTATAGCAATTAGATTTCCATAGTGTTAGTAAAATCTTTGAAGTACCTTACACCTAAGCTTCTGCAGATCTGGTGGAAGATTCTTGGAGAGCTTTGAGTCTAATCCTCCGAGTACAAGAACACCGTCTTGACTGAGCTGAATGAGCAAAAAATGTTCCAAAATGAGATGAAACTAAGTGCTAGCCCGGAATAGATTATGTCAAAATCTAGTGAACTTTGTGAAAAAAAATAATAATAACAACTAGTCTGCTTCTGAGAATTTCTCAAGTAGAGTCTATTTAAGTTTCCAAATGGAACAAAATCTCAGGAAGTGTTGGGAAATGTAGCATTCACCTCAATGGCAATTCAAACATGAAAAAAATCCAGCAAAAAGATAATTTATGAACAGAGAAAAGTTGTCGAGGGTAAGAATCGTCTTCCTTACTCGTTTGAAGAATCTAGCGCGGATCCAAAGCGGAGACAGATTGTAAGGAATTTGGTTTGCAATGGTCTGTTTCGCCATCAAATGTGTGGAGGGTAGTGAAGATACAACTCGTACATCAGCTCGTAGCGTCCTCTTGAAGTGTTCCACATCATATAAGTCCGAAAATTCACTGGCATTTCAATAAAACAGATTGATTCATAAAACTCCATTTATAACTCTTTTCATCGTCCGATAACTACTTTATATGAACCTTAAGTTTTAAGGCATTAGAAGACAAGCTCTACAGACCAAACACTGGGGTTCATATGATGTTTCCATGGGAAATTTTTGTCAGAAAATTTCCCATTTAAAGGACCAAATACCAAATAGAACTAAATAAGTTTCGTTACCTTTCATCTTCCCAAATCAGGTTGACCTGCAAGATTGGCACAACTAACGAAGCTTCGAGAATTCTAGCTATAACAACAGCATCAATAATCTGATTCCTCTGCTGATTCAATCCCCCTGCGGCCACCACAACCAAGAACCTGTTTTTCTCCCCTGAAATCCTGGCTGACTTTTTCCGGTACCCTATACTGAATTCCAAGCAAGGTCGGTACCCGTTGCCATGTGGCTGCTGCCAGAACTCTCTTTCCTCCTCAGATAAGTTCCCAGAACCCACATGAACTGGCAGCGGCACCATTGCACTGCTGCCAAGCCTCGGTTCATTCTCATTGTAAGAGTTTATTCCGGCAAGTAAAGCCGCCAAGATAATCTGAGAGTGGGAAGATGAAAAAGTAGGGAGTGATTGTGAAGATGGGGGTGATGGAGATACGATGGAACAATGGATTGAATCTTGGGAACTGGGAAAGAACCTGAGAATTGAAATTCCCAAGAAAGTGAAAGAAACTACAAACGAGAGTATAAAGATAAAGTGGGATGGTGATGTCTTCTTGGAAGAAAAGAGTGAAGTCAGTGGTGAGACTGAGATCAACTGACATAATGACCTTGGAGTTAGACTGATGAAGGGGTTCTTGATGGTCCTTCCTCTTGCCATGGAAGCCTTTCTGGGAAGTCTCCTCACTCCTGCTAATTAATGGCGTACTGCATATTCTCTTGAATACTGTATTTTGGCAAGTTGCTGACCTTGGATCAGTTTCTTTTATAATTTTAGGCACTTTCTTGCCTAAGCTGTCAGATATTTAAGGTATTCCACATTTTCTTGGAGAAATACTAGTGACCACTGAGGATATGAAGCACCCAAAAACGAATGGTAGTTATTTTGTTGCACAAACGGTTGATGTTCCCGGCAAAAAACTTGAATATGACACAATTTCGAAACTACCCCCTGCACCTTCACGCTGCAGCCACCCTGTTTTCGGATGGTTGCAGTCTAACAGTAACATTTCGGACGTTTCTCCTCTTCATTTTAGAAGTTTCTGCAAGTCACGTCAAATTTTGTTGGATTCTGAATTGCATAGTACTATATCAATATACAAATAAAAGAATATTATAAATTTACTGCTGGATAAAAGAATATGAGATACCCCATATTCATGTCTCTAACTCTAATTTTAAGTGCATCCAGTCCTCATCAGACTCTCACTTTCTACTCCAATTGCATAGACAAAAATTGTTGAGTTATGGAAGTGCAGTAAAGGAGAAGAATCAAAACCAGCTGTCACACAGACCCAAAGAGCAAATGCCTGTTGACTACAGGGTTCACCGGTTCAGGGAGGAGTCCTTCTCCAATGCTACATCATGACTAATTAAAATTGGACCCATAATTTGACTTCAACCACTAAACGTGTTTAACAGAGACTCAAATTCAATTATTGAGCAAGGGAAAAGCCTGTGTTAATCAGTAGGCCATCAACCTCTCCGTTGGTGGAACGTGGAAGTTTCCAAGACGTTATTATTAGTAATATAATGGTATGGAGTTTCCTTATCAATGCCATAAATGCAGTGGAAAAGGTTGGAGGTAAAGATATGAATGAAAGGAAACATGAAGAACAAAAGCATCTAGCACAAGATGCTAATTAAGGAATTTTATTCCACAGTTAACCTCCTATAAATATTCAAGCCGAATTACACATCACATCTTTCATTAAACATAAAGTTACTCTCCTCAAGCATCATAATATCACCATCAAAACAATGTTAAGGTTTATACATTCTACCCAAATACCACAAAGATGGGCTATTTGGGCCATGGCCCAAACACGTGTCTGGATTCCTAGGAATTAGTATAAAGGGTCCTATTTATACAGTGGTGGAAACGCTGGAAAACAGAAATACCAAAACAAAGCCAAGCGAAGCTAAGGTCGAAGAGCCATGGCAGAAAGCAAAGTGAGCTCCGTTGTGTCTGATCTTGTCAACTTCTTAAACGCTTCTCCCACTGCTTTTCACGCAGTCGGTAATCTTTTTTCTTTTGTTCTCCATTTTCTGTCCTTGCTCTTTGGTGGAAGTTGACTGAAAGTTCATTTAATCAAACTAGTTTCGGATCATAATACGCATATTAGTTTTTTGTTGGATTTGATTGAATGATTTTTGTTGGGTTTTTGTTTTAATCACAGCTGAGGCAAGGAAACGGTTGGAAGACGTTGGATATGAGCAAGTATTGGAGAGAGAAGATTGGAAATTAGAAGTTGGGAAGAGATACTTTTTCACCAGGAATCATTCAACCATTGTTGCTTTTGCTATTGGTAAAAAGTATGATTTTTTTCTTTACAAAAACGAAACACTCATTTACTTTGTAGTTTTATTTCATTGGCCAGAAACTGTGGGAAATGGAATTAAATCTGTCATAAAGTTAACACTTTTTGGCAATTATGAGCTTGAGAATTTGTGATGCTACATTGGTCTGACTAACCGCTGTTAGGATTGGGTGAAGCTTAGATATTTTTTATTTTTTTGAGATTTTATTGTTGTCAATAATTTAACAAGTAAGATTAATAGTTTACATTTTTGTTGTGATTAGATGATATTTTACTTGTTTATCCACTAATAGTTTCTATGCTTAGATATGTTGCTGGAAATGGATTTCATATAGTTGGTGCACATACTGACAGCCCTTGTCTAAAGTTGAAGCCTATTTCCAAGGTGATTTTTTTTCCTATCATTAAACTAATATGTTACAGTGATAATTTATACTTAAAAAAAAAAATCACTTCCTGGGATTGATCAGGTTACAAAAGGTGGTTTTCTGGAGGTAGGAGTGCAAACATATGGAGGTGGTTTGTGGCATACGTGGTTTGATCGCGACTTGACAGTTGCAGGAAGGGTGATAATAAGAGAGAAGAAGGGTGATTCTGCCTCCTATTCACATCAACTAGTTAGAATTGAGGAGCCTATAATGCGAGTCCCTACCCTGGCTATTCACTTAGACAGGTGGCCTTGCCTGATGAATTTGCACATACCTTATGTTTGTAACTGGCACACATGACTCCCCTGCCTTGTATTTATCTCAGCACATTGAGGAGTTTGAAATATCTCTCTTTCTCTGTTAATGTTGTAGTTAGAAATTTACTTTGTTTTGTGTACGTCTTGTGAGTAGGGGTGTTAATGATGGATTCAAGGTGAACACACAGAGTCATCTTTTACCTGTCCTGGCAACATCAATCAAGGTAATTTTGGATCCATCAATTATCACACATTTTGTTTTCCAGATTGTTGTTATGTCAGTCATCATTTCCAATTCCTTCAAGGTTAAGTTCATTTACTATTTTGACCCTGTGTCAACTACACCAGAAGCCTTTTCATGTCAACGGTTGGTGATTTGATAATTGCTTCTCAGTTCTCTGTTGCATCGTGAACAGAAAGTAGTAATTTACTATTTCCAATGATTATATTGCAAGATTTAGTAATTCATTCATATTGTTATAGAAACCAGAATCACATCAGGGATGCTAGTGTTGAAAAAAATCTTAGTAACATCAATCATATGATTATGTTCAAGTCTAACACACTGGCTCTTTGGCTTCGACAACACATGACTTTTTTAGCATTTATAGAGTAGGTTGTTTGATTTTTAAAAATGGAATAGCTGAAGCTTGCTCAAATGTTACATATTTTAAAAATGAGTGAATAGTTCATCAATTCTTTTGTATTTCTTTTTTCCCAAGTACTAACGTTTGCTTTTCTTTTTCTCTAATCTGTTGAACTCCTTTTCACAGGCAGAGCTCAATAAAGAAGTTGCTGAAAATGGTCCAGCTGAAAAGATGACTAAGAACTCAAGACATCACTCACTTCTGCTGCAGGTTTGATATTTTTTGAGCCCTAGCAGTCTATTAAGTGCAGTAAGCTACAGTGTTGCAACTCTTTTTTTAAAAGATAAATTGCATTACTTTTCTTGTTTCTAGATGATTGCAAATAAGCTTGGCTGTCAACCAGATCAAATATGTGATTTTGAATTGCAAGCATGTGATACTCAACCAAGTACAGTAGCCGGTGCTACTAAGGAATTTGTCTTTTCCGGAAGGCTCGACAATCTTTGCATGTCATTTTGCTCTCTGCAGGTATGAGTAGTTTTTTTGTTTCTCTTTCCCACTTAGAAAAACTATAGGTTTATTTGAGTTTCTTGACTGTGCAATATGCAGATGTGGTTACATGTTTTTCTCTCCAAATGGGGGAATATTTGGAATTGTGCAATGCTAAACCTAATAACGATATTCACTTAGTTTGCCTCACTCCTTCATCATTTAGGAGGCATGAGTAGCTTGGTAGATTAGCTATTAGTGACTTTATGAGTTATGGCATTTAAAGGGAATATTGAATATGTTGGCCTTGTTTGGCTTATATGTTTATTTTATGCTTAGTTCTCTAATCAGATAATTATGATGTGGCATTTCTACCTCTCCTACAGATACAATAGATTTGTACTTATGATAAATAAGACAATTTTATACATTGTGATGGTTGCATCATTTTCTCTTCTTTTGATGCCATTGCTTTTCTCTCGGCTAAATTTTTGGTTTTAAGGTCTAGTGACCATTTGGTGTTTGCGTTACTTGAAACATGAGGCTTGGCCATTTACAGACATGTTCTTAGTCTTTTCTTATTGGAATCCTGCTAATCACCTCTGATATTAAACTACTAGATTCATAAAATCCAATTAAATTGAATTTCCAATGCAACTTTTCATAAATCAATACATTTGAATTTCCCTTCATTTTAGTGGCCTACCCATGTTTTGCAACTGGAAGTTTCACGATATGATACTCCATCCAAACTGTCTGAGAGTGAATTAGGGGATACAATTTTTTTCATGTCAATTTGCCATGGTTATTCTCATTCGTTACAATGTGATTGCATTCCAGGCACTGATAGATGCTACATCTTCTGAAAGCGAGCTTGAAGATGAGAGTGGTGTTAGAATGGTGGCATTGTTTGATCATGAGGAGGTTGGATCTGATTCAGCACAAGGAGCTGGATCTCCTGTAATGTTGGATGCTCTATCACGAGTAACAAATTGCTTCACCTCAGATTCTAAGGTGTTTGCTGCTCCTCCATCTCTATTTTCTGAATCCTGCTTCTATTCAATTAGCTTGTCTGATTTTTGTTAGGGGAATATTTAATTGAAATTTTGGTTGTATAAACTGAACTAACTTGACTTCTGTATGGTTCACTGTTTGTGAAGTCTAGAAGTTTTATGCATTTACCTGTAAATAAGGCATCTGGATATTGTTCTTTCATAAAAAAAAAATAGAAAATCAAAAATCAGAAGCACCTGCATTTCATGATACTATTTTTTTTTTTTCTTTTACCTATAAAGACCATGATAGGAGTTTGTTGTTGTTAAGATTTAACTTATATGTATCACTTTCCAATTCTTTGCTGTGATTTCATCTCTGAAGAAATGCTTTCAGACACAGACAATCTGTTTGGAAATTTATGAGTATATTTTCTGAATGCTGTCATCTGTATGTTCCGTATTAACAGGATAAGGACTAGTGTCTACTGCCAGTCTGGCTGTTCCCAGAAAAAAATTATTTCTTTTATCTCTTTACTCCTGTATAAAAACCTTTTGCCTAATGAAGGAGTTCTTGTGTTTTCTGAGCTCATCATCTAACATAAGACTCATGGCTTGCCATAAAAGATTTCCCCAAAATGATAGTAGTTAGCAAGTGACCATATAGATTGGCATAATCACCTTCCATTTGTCTATAAACTTAGTAATTGTGCTTTCATTAAAGTCATCCTGTTGACTTTTGTTGCATTGGTTTCTTTTCAGCTGCTAACAAAAGCAATTCAGAGAAGTTTCCTTGTTTCTGCTGACATGGCACATGCCCTGCACCCAAATTATATGGTATGTTGTTGCAGATGAGTCATAACTTGCATTTGCAGATAATTTATTTTGTTGTGCTGCTGTCATATGGTGTTATCCGCAGGACAAACATGAAGACAACCATCAGCCTAAGTTGCATGGGGGACTTGTTATCAAACACAATGCAAACCAACGTTATGCAACCAATGCAGTCACTTCTTTCATATTCAGGGAAATAGCAGGGCAGCATAACCTTCCTGTTCAGGTCAGATCAATCCTCAACCATATCTTTTAATGTGCAAATTCTAGTGAGAAGGAAACATCATTTCATGTGTTCTATAGCATTTGTAACTTTGTAAAGCTCCTTTGATCTTTTGGAATTGGATCTGTAACAATCATCTTATTTCTTTAAATAAAATCGAACATAACAAAGGGAGAGCTTTTGCTGAAAATAAGAACTTCATCCAGTTTCAAGGAAACAGATTAAGCTTAATATAGTGCTGGTATTACAAATCCATTCTTCACTTGCTTGTGGTTTTCATGTGATGTAATGTAGCATCACGTACTATCTGAAGATGGTGCACAAAAGAAATGCTTTTCTGTTATGTCAACTGGTTTAATAGATGAACTGATTGTTTCAGAAAATTTATGAACATGCAGGATTTTGTGGTGCGCAATGATATGCCTTGCGGCTCAACCATCGGTCCTATCCTGGCAAGTGGTGTGGGGATCCGTACGGTGGATGTTGGTGCTCCTCAATTGTCAATGCACAGCATACGAGAAATGTGTGCTGTTGATGATGTGAAACATTCATATGAGCATTTCAAGGCCTTCTTCCAAGAGTTCTCTCATCTTGACACCAAGATTACAGTCGACGTGTAGATCCTCTCTCCATCTTGGGCAAGAGGTGCAATAACCAAAATGACTTCTAAATAGCTGCTATTTAAGTTCTTGCTCAAAATGCCGTGCAACCATGAGGTTGATGTTGCATGGTTAAGTTGCTGGACTAGTTGGTATGTTTTTCCGGATCTACGATTGTATGGTGGCAACGATTAAGGGTTCTGTCAGTGGCTTAAGATTCCGCTACCTAACAGTAAGGTTGCAGATGGGTTGGATGTGTCTTAATGTTTTTCTGCAGCAATAACAATATTCTGTCCAGCCACTAGATAGAAAACCTTGGATGGCATTGTGGTAAAAATGTATTAAGGTTCCAACTTTACCATGAGTTGGAGGATTTCTTTTTAGAGCATACAAGAAATTCTCTCTAAATTAATGAATGTGCAAAAGGGCCAATTTCTTCCCTAAGCAGTATTGCATAAATCTTGCCCTTTTGCAACTCCTCCAGACAATTCAAATTATAAGGCCATTTGTAAGACTGTTAGTATATAAAACTCAAACTCATGAATTAATCCATTAATTGTCGTTAAATAAATTAGATTATATTTGATGTACTGATAGTGTATAATTTTTATTTATTTTCAAGTAAGGAGATAGTGGCACTTTCATTAAAAAATAAATATAATTCTTTAAAGAATTTGAAAATAAATATTAATAATTTTCTTAGAAAAGATAAAATTAATTTTTTATCTCTTTCCAACTCTCCCACCCAATCTCTTCTTCTTTTTTTCGTTTTTGTCTATTATTAACAATAGAAACCTAAATCTAGTGATTGTTACTATAATTAAACTCAAACTCTATCAAAATTTAAATGAAAAGCAGGTGTTGTAATCGTCCATAATGAACTCGTAAATTTCAATTAGTTATTCTTAATTTTTATATTATAATAGATTTCGTAAAGTAAAAACGGATACAAAATGTTCTGAAACTTTTATATTATTTAACAGAAAGATGACAGAGTAATCAGAAAAATCAACAAGAAAAACAAATGATTAATTTTCAATGGAAGGATAATTATGAAAAATTAACAATTATTAAGTGGTCAAGCTTACTTTGACTTTGATTCTTTTGATGTTTTTACTCGATAGCCGATAATTTATTTAGAGGACAAGGACATATAGTTCAACTTATAGTTTTTCATGCTTATCTTTGAAAAATGAATTTTAATTAGTTGTACTTCCTTTTTTATTTTTAATTTTGAATCAGTTAATTTTTCTTGCTGATTTTTCTAATGACTCTTTTATCTTTTTATTGAACACCAGTAACTACTTATTAAACAAGACCAGCTTTTGCATTAAAGTTTTGATAGAATTAGAATTTAATTATCACAAAAATCACTAGATTTAGGGTTCTATGGTTGAAAATGGACAAAAAACGAGTGAAAAAGATGAGATCCGATGAGAGTTGGAGAGATAAAAAATTACCTTTTTGTTTTTTAAAATATATATTTATTTATTTATTTAAAAAATTAGAAATATTTATATTTAAGTTCATCAAAGAATTATATGTTTTTTTTTTTTTTTGCATTTGTTTTTTTTAGGAAGTAACATTATCTCATGGGCTGACAATGTGCCAAACATAACCCCAATAAGATAATCATGTTCTGCTGTCTAACCTTTTTCAATAAACAAATCGATCACCACGTAATAATACAAAAGGGCTGTTGCTAATACCAGATTCCTCAGTCACATTAGTGGAGTATTGCCAGCAGCAAATATTTTTCAGAAGAATATAGCACACCTATGAAACATTTTGATTTGCAAGTGGGCGAAACAAAGCACCTTTCAAATTAATACCCAACAATTATTTGTTGTCAATCTATAGTATCATTATTTAAATATATGCATCATCAGCATCAGCATCAATACTTGAACGACAAGAGCCGGATTTGGGCCAAAATAGTAATCAGATAATAATGGATCAGAGCATCTGAACGTGTACCCAAAACATGAGCAAAAATCCAAGAAAATTCTCAATTAAAAAAAAAAAATTTCTGTTTTGTAAGTTAAGAGAACCAACATTCATGAGTGGAGCACCTTCTGAACCTCAGCCATAATGGGATTTCATCATGAAAGTGCTTTTTGAACCTCATTCGTAACCTCCTTAGGAGGCTTCTCTGCATGAAGCTTTGCAACTATTCCTTTCTTGGAATAATAATCGATCACCTAAATTTCACACAACACGATTAAAAATGTTAATGACAAAAAAAAAAATCAGAAAGAAATAACTAGGTATGACAGAGTACATAAAGGGTAGCATTCATCATTCAGCAAGAACCATCAAGATGTTCCATTAGATCCAGTTTACATAATCGGACGTAACAACCAGACAGTGTAGAGGAATATGATACTCCCTCTCATATCATTCTAGCCACATGCTCAATTAGCTTGTCACTTATATTGTATCTCTCCCTTTTAGTAAATGCCTAGCACCCATCCTAGTAACTCTTCAATTCCAAAAAACTTTAAAGAATTCACACTAAAACAATTGTGGATCTTTCACACTTTGCACAGAAATAGTTAGGAAACGAAAAGCATACTGGTTCAGTTTGCTTGTGAAATGACTCTAGCCTTGACTTGAGAACAGCTGCAGTATCATCTTTACGTTGAATCAATGGTTCCCCAGTCACCTTGAAGAGAACATAAACACAGAAGCAAGTTTGTTAACATAACTGCAACTAGTTCTTTAAGAAAATGGTGATGCAGCTTAAAGAGAGGTAGCTGGATTGATCGTTATTAGTGTATCAACAAATTTGGATTAAGTTAAGGCATCTCTCCTGATAAATTGCTTAATTTACCACTTGCATTCACCCACTGGTGAAAAAGGTGAAAAGGCTGTGCCCAAATCCCTGGCAACCAAATTTGCGTTTATGTGACAAACAGATGTAAAATGAGGATTACTTATGTTTGACTTACATCATCAATGCCAGGAACTTTAGGAGGTGCAAATTTCGTATGATAGGTCCTACCACTAGAAGGGTGGATCCAGCGACCAGTAATCCTCTCCTCTAAGATCGCATCATCAATTGCAAAATTGAGCACCTTATCAACTTTACCTCCCTGCTTTTCAAGCATTTCATCAAGCTGCAAATTGAAGAGCAAGACTACATATTTAGATGTGTGGGTATAACAATTTTAAAAACTCAAGGTTCTGCAGAAGAGAGAGAAAGAAAGAAAGAGCATAAAGATTCGAAGAAGGTAACACCTTCTGTGCTTGGACTACAGTCCTTGGAAATCCATCAAGAATGAAACCTTTTTGACATGAAGGTTTCTTCATCGCTTCATCGATAATGCCAACAACCAGATCATCAGAAACAAGTTCTCCCTGAGAAACAACCACAAAATATCTCATTAGCAATCCAGTAAGAACCATTAATATAAGCCAGACAGGTTGTGGAAAAAATTCTAACCTTATCCATAGACTCCTTGGCCTTGACACCAAGAGGAGTTTTAGCAGCAACAGCAGCTCTAAGCATATCACCAGTGGCCAAGTGACACAAGCAGTACTCATCCTTAATAATTGGTGATTGAGTACCTTTTCCTGATCCAGGTGGACCTGCCATCCATAATATTTCCCAATAATCAAAACAGGGCCATCCTTCTACCAATGGCTAAACAGTAGAAAATACTGATAGTAATGTAAAGAATGCTAACAGAATGGCAGCACGTTTTTGAGATGTTGCTACCAGCATGATACAGATAGTTACAAATGCTTGAGACCTTGAGTAAAAAATAATATAAAATCAAACTTTACTATCTTTCTATTAACTTTCAAGCAGCCCAAATTCCAATCTGATCTTGGGTCAAAGAGTTAGTTCGTTCAAATGAGATTGGAAGGAAAGAAAAAGTAAAGTCGAGACCCTATGCAAGCAAGACGTGTAATTTGGATTAGGCAATAGAATGGACGTTGCCGCATGGAACTGCGACACAAAAGACAGACTCATTTCATATCAGGTCATGGACAAGGGGCATTAATAGCTGGTCTTCAAAAATCTATGCACAATTTGAAGGGAAAAAGGTGAATGCAGATGAAATATATAAATACAAAATTGGCATGAAAATTCATTTCATTTTTGTTAAAAAGAAAATATGGACTAGGCTTTGTTGCAATGACCATACAAAGATGAAACATGTTAAAATAAATATATGATTTAACAAAGTAACAGGAAAACCAAAAACCCCAGTACCCTACTGGTCATTGATCTAGAGTTTGCTCAGGGAAAGACCCATTTTTTTTTCACTAAACGTAAATAAATGATATTTGTAAAGTTCAAAAACTACAATTTCGGAGACACAAACTTTCCCAACATTCCACCTTTCAGAAACAAAAGAAAGTGGGGTCACAGCTCAGGCAATGCACTCAACCGATCATAGACTGCAATTAATCAATTAGCAATTCTCCCAATGCCCCTAGTTTGCTTTTACATATGTATTTATTCATTTAAATTGTATGGAAAGTAAAACAGTACAAAATATTCAGTGGAATTCAGAGCGTTCAAAACTCATAGCGCATTCACGGTTCTGTCTAAACCAATTAAAAAAATCTGACAAAAACCAGCTTCAACAGACCGTCGGATCTGAAAGTTCTATGTTAGTTCTCAACAAAATAACAGAGGAATCTAATACAAAGCAAATAGAGAGAGAGAGAGAGAGAGAGAGGAGGGACTGTACCAATGAGGATGAGGCGTTTTTCCGGTTTGGAGGCGCATTTCATGCGACGGAGCAGCTCAGTCATCAGTGATTCCGATGGTACATCTTCCAAGTTCGCTGAACTGCTCGCCATTTTCTCTCTCTTTGTTTTTTTTTTTTTTAGGGGGGGAAGGTTTTGGGTTTTAACACAAAAACTGAGACAAGAGAGAAAAGGAAAAGAAGGATTTTTCTTTGTTGTTTTAGGCCTGAGACAGAGAGTTGTTGAGATTTGAGATAGGCCTTTTAAGCTCCTTTACTTCGGTTCGGAGCCACCAACGCTTCAAACTCAAGCAGCGGTCTTTCTGCTTTGTTAAAAAAGTTACTGTTTTGCCCTTTTTCGTTTCCAAAACTAATACTACTTCCCACTTTAATATTATTTTTTTTCCTAATTTTATTCTTCTCTTTGGAAATATTCATTCTTGCTCTCTTATTTAAATAATGCATTTTTTATGCTAAATATGTTATATAAAATTGATATGTAAGATTTTTAAAAAATTATAGTTATTAATAATAAGATGACAGAGTACATAAATTCTTGTTTTTTTTTGTTAAAAATTTAATGAAAATGATTTTTATAAAAAATGAATATAGAAAAATCCATAAAAACGGAGGGAATAATAAGAAATTAACATCCATGGTGAGGGTAAGGGGTTGACGATTCCATTTTCACCCCTTCGAATATCCATCTTTGCCTAGGGCTCTTCTTCTTAGTTGTCCATTTAAATACAAGTGATAAATATTAAATGGAAAGAGAGAGAACCGTTTTTCAGTTTTACTTTTCAATCCATTTTCTCTTCACTAATGGAAGTCAATTCCCAGCAAGCACAAGCGTGAGGGCATTGTCAGGTAACATGCAATTACCAGAAGCAACGAAAAAGTAGGCCAAATTTTAGATTAATACATTAAGTTGAAAATTCAAGAAATTGTCAAATTTCTTGGGCAGGCACCTAAATTCCTTCACCAGACAAAAGTTGAGACAATGAAGGCAAAAAAAACATATGACCATTTCTACAACTAAAAAGTACTTAAAAACACTATTATAGCTTGCGTCAGACAAAATTTAGCAAACAGTGATAATTTCACTCGTCATTTTCACTCATGGGACTTCTTCTTTTTCTTTTTAGCTTCACTTGCAGCTCCTTCATCTTTACTCTTCTTCTTCTTCTTCTTCTTCTTGGCTGTTCCGTCCTCCTCGGCAACATCCCCATTTACACCATTTGCTTGCTCCTCTTCCACCTGCTCTTGCTCCATCTTTCTTTTCTCTTTCTTTTTCCTTTTCTTCTCTGATTTAGCATCCTCCAAAGCATCTCCATTCGTAGCAGCAGCTGGTTTATCCTCAGCAATAGCCTCACCATCTTCTGTTTTTGATTTTCTTTTCTTGCTTTTCTTTACGGAAGCTTCACCAGGTTGTGTGTCTTCCATTTCAAGATCTGCATAAGGCATGGCAACAGATAAATATTGTAAATGGACATCTTGTTAAATTGCCAAAGCACATAGATTAACTGCAGTCAAATAATCTATAAAGATGCAACAGGCCACAATATGCAACATGCCAAACTCTGGGTCTAAGTTGTTCAGCTCAAGGGCATATCAAAATTTGAAGGCCTCAGGTGCAAGGTATTGCATCCCTTACTTCTATCAAAGATCCTCTTACAGTGAACTTGCACCCCTTACTTCTATCAAAGATCCTCTTACAGTGAAAGACCAAATATTTGAAATTGTACAAAATGCAAGGACCACAGATCCATTTACCTTTGCTCTCAGTAGTTTCAATTGCAGCCTTCATCACATCAATGTTTTTCCGAGGGGCAACACCCTTGTCATAGAATTCAAGTCGTTCCTCAACTTGTTCTCGCAGTTTCTCCCCAAAAACAGTGGTGCCCCTCTCTGCAAATAGATGAGAATTGAGTGACTTAAGGGGAAAACTTACAGCGTATGAGGAAATAACAATCATAATTACCTGCAAAACAATCTATGCGAGATGCAATGGAACACTTGTTTGCAAGATACCGTGCCATTCGGCCTTTGTTTCTTGCAGATGCTCGGCCAATGAAGGATGAGTGGAAAATTAAACCATACTTAGGTGTGTTTCCCCGTGTTTTGAGAGCCCTGAAGACAACAAGCAATGAGTGAAGCCAATGCCTTAAAAACTAAGGATAAGAAAATTGTCAACAGAAAAAAGAATATTTTCATAGCAATACAGAAATCAAGGTTCTGCTCAAAGAGGGCCTAAATTTTAGCAAGAGCCCAGCTCCCCATACATTTCATAGCTCCACATATCATAAGAATATAAGGTGCAAAGTAAAATACCTAAAGAGGGCCTTCTCTGCCCCAAGAATCTGAAGAGTTGAAGAGGGGCACTTTGCCAAATTCGTGAGACTACCAGCATGTGAGATCAACCGAGCCCCAACAACTTCCCCAATCAATGATGCCAAATTTGGTGCAATGTCATTCATCTTAGTCACTAGATAATCGTAAAGACTCTTCCTGTACTCGGCCAGATCCATTACCCTCTGAGCAAATAGCTGAACATTAATCAAATCAACTGGGGTCAAATCTTGACCTGCAAAGTGTGGGAAAAAGAAACAAGTGAATACGGTGTATGAGAAAATAAGGTCGAATTGTGGTATAAATACAAAAGATCTACCCATTGATGCTTTGCCAGCTTCTACAACTTCTTTGGCTTTGTCCTCATCCCCGAGTATCTCAGTTAAGGCAGGGATGTGTTCTTCAGACAACTTTGACTTGTCCTCTATAAGCTTTGCAACTCTAGCATAGAGATAATTGTCATTGACGATCTTTACCAACTCAGGAAAATGCCAAGAGTACCATTCCCTGCAGGAAGTGATCAACCAGAGGATATTATTAAATAAAACCAATGCCCACATATAATAACAAGCGTACCAATTATTGTGGTGTTTTGAACCAAGAATATGCTAGTTTTGGGGGTAAAGTAATAACAAACCTCACTCTCATGGAGAAGGAATTGATATCCTTGTCAAGAGTATCAAGAAGGAAAATTGCCTGAATAACCATATTGTCAACTCGGTTGACATTGAACTTAACCTTTGCTCTGCTGTAACTGTGGCCCAGACCAAGTTGAGCTTTTTCTAAGTCCCCAGGCTATGAAGTTTAAGAAGATACAGGAAGAGAGAGAAAACCAAATAAGAAAAACACATGCTTGTAGCTGTCTTCCTGAAAGAGAAATTAAGGTAAAACATAATGAATTTGCAAACCTTTAGGTCCTTGATAAACTTATCAAAATGCAATCGCACACCACGAAGAAGCTCAAGAACAAACTCTCCACTCTGGCATGTAATTTTAGTTGTCTCAGAGATGTGGGAACCAAGCTTAGGCTCGGCAACTCCCACACTGAACTTGGACTTCTTGCCTTCCTTGACTTTAGGGAGATTCAGCTCTAAAAAGCTCCTTAACTCATCAGTCATAAGCCCTGCCAATCAAACCACACATAACCCAATAATTAACCCAGCTTGAACAGCAACCTGATGTTCAAAAGAATGTGCACAGTTACTGATTCTATTAATCATGGTGTCTTCCTTTAGCTTAGTAGTTTGAGGAGCTTATTGCACATGGAACTTCAAGATGAGCAATATAATAAAAACAAACCCAAAATACAAATAGCAAAACCTAATTTACAACCACAGAAAGGTATTTACAGAAATAAAAGGGCAAGAATGTGTACTCCTTGTTGAAGTGAATCCTCTATTTCCATAGAACAGAAAACCATAAACAAAGTGCAACCAGAGTGTTCAGTCCAAGTATTCCAAAAGTACTCAATAAACCTGTGCTGTTCTGCCAGTAAAAGTGACTGGAAGGAAGGGTCAGAACCTTATAGGTTTATTGAGGATAGACTCAACAGGAAGGCATAAACAGCCTTGGTTTACCTTTGCAGCTTAATTTATACTTGGAGATTCCTCTGACTAGTCATATGACTCCAAGAGGGTTTATTTGATGAGCAACAGCCTATGGCAAGGGAAAGCTTGCTGACGCTTTGGCAGAAATGCGCTATAAGCAATGCCTTTTTACAGCCGTGCCCATCAGATATAGCTACCTATACAGAAAGTCCGACTCACTTCCGCTCACAAAATTCAAAATCAGCAGAAATCATCAATCTCATCAAAGAAAAATCCTTTATTCATAGCAACTCCCAACATCACCAAGTCAAGACAATCACTTGCATAAAATTAAAAAAAAATACAACTGTACTAGCAGAAGCCCACAGATGAAAGAGGCAGCCAGAAAACCCATACAATCAAAACAATATTACCAAGGACAAATAAAACAACCTCAGAAGCTTGAAAAACAGAATAACTTAGAAATGATAAAACAAAACAAAAAAAAAGTGTAAAATCTTCTATTACCTTCAGAAACAGAGTTGCATTGGTTGAGAGAATCAAGAGCGGACTCGAAGGGGTGAAAAGCAGTGAGTTGGACCACCTTACCGAACCGGTTCAGATCCGCAACCGAGTTCCTAACGGCCTCTGTGTTCTGGCCGATTTCGTCGAGGCCCTGAGCCTGGAACAGTGCATACCCGGAAGCTGACTCGTACAATAAGTAAAGAGCCATTGAAGAAAGGCTCCAAACACCCACCCACAAAAAAGCTTGAGCTTTGTTCGCTTCAAAATAATCAAACTCAACTAAAAGGCTGTATTTTGGGGGTGGGTTCGAGTTGGCCGGTGGTATCCGGGTTTTGGGAAAATGAGCAGCTAGGGTTTAAGGCTTTCAAGCACTTATATCGTTGCCTACAATTGTTTTACCAAAATATCGCATTAGTCCCTGTTGTTTTGATTTGTTCAATTGAGTCCTCGTGAGTTTGATTTTGTTTAATTGAATCTAGGGTTTCTTTTGGGCTTTTGTCCATGTTTGGGCTTGGTGAGTTATGGTTTCAGATCTGGGTTTCCCTTTTGACTGCAACACAGCTTCGAGAGAAAGAGGGAGACGTCCCAAAGGACAAAACACAATTTGCCCATCAACAGTCCAGGATGCCCTTACGCTGGCCCAATACTTTCAAAATAAAGAAATATAAATGCATATTGCGTTTCATGCGGTTTGATCCTGGGTAATGATTTGAAACCAATTCTACGAGTTTAAAGATATAAACACTCATTATTAAATTAAATATTCGTGAACAAATTCAATAATAAATAGTTTTTATTTGCTTAAAAGATAAGATTTTCTTTCTAACACTTATGCGTGAAGAAGATAAGTACAGAAATTCATTTCTCATGTTATGAACAATATAAACATGAAGCCTATGGTGATTTCTATTATATTACCAGAAAATAAATTTAGTATTCTAGATTATGAATTTGTACAAGAAAAATAATATATAAAAAAATTCTGAATAATTTAAAAGATAATCAAATTAATGGTATCTTAATCTAATTGTAATGTAATCATATTGATTTAGCCTATACTTTATACAACTGTTATAATAAAATTAACAGAAAGAACCTCACTTTATAATTTATAATGAAAACACAAATGACAATTTTAGATATTATTTCGGAGTATTCAAGGATACCCAGAGAGCCCACCCAAGGAGCAACATATATAATTCGAAGAATCATATTCATATAGCCTTCTACCTGTTTCTTTTAGTTCAGCAGGGCCTTAGAGGAACTTGATGGTGCGAAGCCTTAAGGTTGAATCATTCCCTTTACACAATTTCCTTCTTTCACCAAGCTTGTTTACTACAATTGCTTAAACTGTTCAGTTTTTATAAACTGTTTTTCCTTTGATTCGCAATATGATACAGTTAGCCAGCAACTTTGTCACCCTCCCTCCAATGGCTGCCCTTCTTTTCCTTTTATTGCACAGGCTCTAAGACGAAGGCATGGTTTTAACTTCTTATCTACACCATGTCAAGTATCTTCTGATTCTTTTTCCTTTAAAGATCCCAACAGGCCAAATCTGGGTCCATCGCTGTATACTATACAGTGTATAGGCTGAAATGGAGTTAGGTTTCCCAGTTTGTAAGTTAAAAACACTGAAGAAAATTAAAAAAAAAAAGAAGTTTATAAGTTAGTAGGCCCTTTCTTTGTACTAAAGGGACACTTGAATGTGAAAGTTGAATTTGTCATGTCCACTCACTGCTAACTGCAATTTCCTTCTCAGTACTCTCTTGTTGCATCGAATCCCTGTCATTCTTCCCTTTCCTTTTTCTTTCTTTGTTCTCTCTGGTAGCTTAGATGCTCTCTTCATTCTTAACCTAAACGTAACAATGGTTCCTGCTAATTGCTATCACTTGGTGACTATGGAGGCTTGGATTCAAGTCTTACCCCTTAATTTAATAGCCCTCAAAAGCTCCACTGGATTAATACGATTGGTCCTTTGGTCAAATAACCTGAATGTAAGGGTATACAAGAAAGGAGGGTAGGGTCATTAATTGATGAGGAATAAGATGGTGATAGGGTCAAGTCTCGAGTCCACTCATTGCTGTTCCTTGGAAAGCTCTGCTGGCATGACCTACTGAATTTTATTGCCTGCTTTATGAATGTGGGGCTTCTCCTCT
>NW_018397261.1:3705240-3705359 GCF_002168275.2 Theobroma umbraticum
TTAACATTATAAAATACTAATACTTTTTTTATAATTTAAATGTTATTATAATTATTTATTTTTAAATTATTTTATTTTTAAATATTAATATTGTATAATTTATTTAAAATATTAAAAAT
>NW_018397261.1:3705591-3705818 GCF_002168275.2 Theobroma umbraticum
ATTTATAATTTAAATTTTATTAGGATTACTTATTTTTATTTTATTTTAATTTTTAAATATTAATAATTTATATTTTATCAAAAATTAATTATTATTTTTTCAAATGTTAATATTTTATTTATAATTTAAATTTTATTATGATTATTTATTTTATTTAATTTTATATTTTAAATATTAATAATTAATATTTTTAAATATTAATAATTGATTATTAATTATTAATATTT
>NW_018397261.1:3705918-3718308 GCF_002168275.2 Theobroma umbraticum
TAATTTAATTTATAATTTAAATATTATTATGATTAAAATATTAATACTTTTAATAAATTTTTAAATTCAAAATATTTTACAATATATAATTAATAACTTAACCTTTTTATTATAATAAGATTTATTTTTTCTCTATTTGCATTTTTCATTTTTTAATTTAAATTTCTCTTAACAATTTAAAAATTAATTTTTATTTATTATTTAAATATATTATAATTAAAATATGAAAATATTAATAATTTTTTAATTTTAATTTAAAATATTAATTTTGTAAATTTAAGTTTGTAATTTTTTTTTTTAAAAAAAAAAATTCTAATGTAAAATGTTTGAATTTTATTTCCATGGGTGTGGAATAGCTAATACCATGAGAGAAGGTGGTACTAGCTATTCTAAGTTTTTGTTAAACCCAAAAACAAACCAAACGAGAAGATAAAATTTTGTAAGAAACAAAAGGGGAATGGTTTAGTCATTTCCCCAAACAAACGTGACCTTAGATTCATATCTCGACCAACATTCAGTATTCAATGGCTCTCTTTATAGCTACTATATATCTAAACCTGACCACTGACCATTGATAGAAGCTCATCTTTAGCCATTAATTTGTCAGCTGTTAGCAACTTAATGGCGCATGTATGCAAAGGCCTCCCTTCCGTTGACATTAATTGATACATCAATTAACCAGTTGGGTAAAACTAGAGCTAGACACTATTGTTTACTCACATTGGAGGTGAAGTGTTGCATTGTACACATTCGAGTAACGGTTGGTGAATATTCGTGTATTTAGCCATGGGAATGAAATAAATATTTCAATTTGCTATCTGCTTAATAAGTATTAGATGTGAGAGAGTGAAGGGTTTGCAGAGAAACCCGACAAGAAAACACGTTGCCCTGGCCAAAACCCTTATCCTGTTTGTTGTATTAGGACTGCAAAAAGTCATAGATGAGTGACTGAAGTGATAATGATTAAATATTAATTCACTGGTGAGCTGAACAGGGCTAACAGACTGGTTTGGCTTGAATGGGCAAAATGAAGTTTAGCCAATTTCCTGTTGGAGACAGCCTGTTACCCATTATCATAAGCTGCAATAGCGAGTCCCAAGGAAATTCATTGTTAACTCCCAGCCCCAGCTCCGGCTTGTGCCTTTCTATTAGAAATGATCTCATCATAATTAGACTACTTCACTCCCAAAGGCTACCCACGTTGTGGACCGAAGGACATGTTCGGTGGTTTGATTATATATGCAAAAATGGAGTAGTTTATAACTATAACAAGGGATTCCGGGGCAAATTTTTCCAAGATATTTTTCAAGAATTACCTGCTTTAGGAAAAAAGAAGAGGAATTTAACTGTTTCACAGGATTTTGTTAACGTTTCTGGTATGTCGTTTCCTGCAAAGCTAAGGAATTCTGCATTCACTACTGGCTGAGTTTGCTGCGCAAACGCGTTCAACAAGGCCTTGTGTGTGTTTTAACTCCAAATAGAATCCCATTCCATTACTATTGGAAGCAGCCTGAATTCTCCACGCAGAGCACCATGTGGAAGAAGTAAATGCATTAAATCGTTACCCCACCACTAGAATCCTTAGATTTACACGCCGACAAGTCAGGTTTATTAAATCCTTGCCATTATTAAGTGCTTGGTGTTCACTTGATAAAAATGCACTTAAAGGAGAAAACAGAAAAAATTACAAACAAAAAAAAAAAAGAGTAAAAAACTTCCAGTTCCAGGGAAGAACATTTTCATTTTACAAATATCTTTTTCTTTTTTTCAATGAATGCTTGTCCAGGGGCCTGTGCTTCTCCTTGGCTCTGCAGTTTCTTTGTTTCTGCTTAAGGTGTTGAGTTCATAATTTGCTGAAAAGTTCAGTATTGAAGAACTTCCAGCTTTTAAGGTTCTATAACTGCGAGGTAAAGTTTCTCAGAATCTCGGTGGTATGTTTCATTACCTTGCTTTTGCCTAAGTTTTAGAAACAAAAACGTTTCTGTCATAACTCTGTGACGAATCTGTGTCATTCCTCGACGGTGGTCTTCTGTTTCAGCTATAAGCTCTTGTCTTTGTTGCATTTGCTTCATGTCAGGTTCAAGTGGCTTCTCCCATCTTTGGCTGCCTATATTCACTTCTCGTAAGGAACTGTAAAAGGAAGAAAACTTTCCATGGAGAATTGTAGCTTGTTTTTACTGTTATGTCTTACATGGAGTCTGTTTATCTTGAGTGACTCTCAATTACAAAACTCTCAAACGCAAGTGCTTCTTCAGCTAAAGAAGCATTTAGAGTACCCAAAGCAACTAGAGATATGGTATGATCGTAAAACAGAATTTTGTTTTTTATCTCCATCTGCACAAGTAAACATCTCATGCCAGTACAATTCCGTGACTGAGCTCAAAATAATGGGTGATAAGCCTGCCAGTGAGGTTAGTGATTTCCTTGGTTTTGCAATACCCAACCAAACTCTATCAGAGAGTTTCTCAATGGATTCCTTTGTTACAACTCTGTCGAGGCTACCAAGCTTGAAAGTTCTTAGTCTGGTCTCCCTGGGCATATGGGGTCCTCTTCCAGATAAAATTCATCGGTTGTCTTCACTTGAATACTTGGATTTGAGCTCCAATTTTCTCTTTGGCTCAATACCTCCTAAAATTTCCACATTGGTGAAGCTCCAAGCTTTTGTATTAGATGATAATTTCTTTAATGACACGATTCCCGGTTGGTTAGACTCTTTGTCTAATCTGACAATTCTGAGCATGAGGAATAACCGGCTGAAAGGTCCTTTCCCATCTTCAATAAAGGGCATTACTACTCTCACTAATCTTGCTTTGTCTAGCAATGAGATAACAGGGAAATTGCCAGATCTTAGCAGCTTAAGAAAACTGAATGTGCTGGATTTGAGTGGAAACAAGTTAGGTTCTTCTTTGCCGACTATGCCCAAAGGCGTGGTTCTGGCTTTCCTCAGCAACAACTCTTTCTTGGGGGAAATTCCACCAAAATATGGCCAGCTAAGTCAGCTCCAGCACATCGATGTCTCATTCAATATGCTAAGTGGCACACTTCCAGCTGAACTTTTCTCATTGCCAAATATCAGTTACTTGAATTTGGCATCAAATGCGTTAAGCGGGTCCCTTTCAGACAATCTAAGCTGTGGCAGCAAACTTAAGTTTGTTGATATATCGAACAACAGGCTAATGGGAAGCTTGCCTTCTTGTTTGCACTCTGAATCAGGCAATAGAGTTGTTAAGTTCAGTGGCAATTGTTTATCCGCCGATGAACATCATCAGCACCCAGAGTCATATTGCAGAGACCTAGAAGTTCATATGTACAGGACCAATGCTGGTGCCAAGGGCATAGGAGTATTAGTTAGTCTTATTGTAGGAATAGCTGCTGTTATAGTGCTTCTGGCTATTGGCTTTCTCATTGTGTGCAGAAGATACTGCCCTGGAGGGATATCGGAGCAACAGTTGCTGCACAAATCAGTACAAGACAACTCAACAGCAGGGTTCTCATCTGAGATCCTAACCAATGCAAGTAGGTTATTCACTAACCAGAAAATAGCTTAAACTTTTCACTCGGAAATAGTTTTCTGTGAGATGTTTGATGAATGTATATGGTGCTCATATTTCTTTTCCCCTTTGATCCTTCAGTGTATATATCTGAAGCTGCAAGGTTGGGCGCACAAGGTCTCCCAGCTTGTCGGTCTTTCACTTTGGAAGAGTTAAAGGAAGCTACAAACAACTTTGATAACTCTGCTTTTCTGGGTGAAGGTTCATACGGAAAGGTAAAAATCCTTGCAATATATAAATTTCCATTAAAACAATGACCCTTGTTCAGCTATTCCTCACTGCATTTCCCTGCATTGTGTTCCCAGCTTTTCAAAGGAAGACTGGAGAGTGGAACCCAAGTTGCTATAAGGTGCCTGCCTACATCAAAGAAATACTGGATTCGAAATCTCAAACTCAGGTTGGATATACTTTCAAAGATTCGCCACCCGCACTTGGTTTGCATTTTGGGGCACTGCATTGAAGTTGGACAAGATGACGGCAGTGTTAACAGAGTCTTCCTTGTATATGAATACATCCCTAATGGGAATTTTCGTTCTCATCTTTCTGGTACAACCTTGGACTCCAATTTTCTACATTCGATTGTTCTATTATACCATAATGCATATTGATTACGCGTTACATTCTTTCTAGTAGAGAATTGCTCTGGAGGGGTTCTCAATTGGTCAGAACGCTTAGCAGTTTTAATTGGAATTTGCAAGGCCGTGCACTTCTTGCATACAGGAGTTATTCCTGGTTTCTTTTACAACCGGTTGAAGACAAATAACATCTTGCTCAACGAGCATCGAGTGGCAAAACTGGGTGATTACGGGCTGTCAATTATCTCTGAAGAAAACGACAATTATGGGGTAAGGGTCTTCATTATGCTAATCAGATGGTTAACTTTGAACTAGAATTCTTGTTTCAATTGATTTCAAACTTACAACCATATTCTCGACTTGCAGGCAAAAGGACAGGAACCTAAATCATGGTAAGTACTACTTTTATTTCATCTGCTTATGTTCACGTTAAATTTTACTTTTAATGTCAGTTCAGCATATTAGCAGTTTTGAGCAAACAAGTTTACCATTTGAACAAAATTTTCCAGGCAAATGACAAGATTAGAGGATGATGTTTATAGCTTTGGACTCATTCTGCTGGAGTCAATGATAGGGCCTTCCATAGCTGCTAAAAAAGAGGCGACTCTACGAGATGAATTGGTATGCCCTGAAACCTTGAGTACTCTTAGAACTACTCCATTTCCAGCATTGAGCAGCAGAGAAAAGGCTATGCTTATAATCATGTCGTGTAACCTATGTTTTACATTTTCTTTCAATTGAGATTGTTGATTTATCACAAAATCTCTGAAATTATATACACTGTCATTTTAACAGGCATTGTTAAACAACCAGGATGGGCGGGCAAGGATCATGAACCCAGTTGTTTCAGCTACTTGCTCGCAAGAATCTATATCAATCATGATTTCCATTACCAATAAGTGCATTTGTCCAGAATTATGGAGCCGTCCATCTTTCGAGGACATCCTTTGGAATTTGCAATATGCAGCACAAGTCCAGGCGAATGCAGATGCTGAACATAGGTTCCGCAGTGTATAGTTCTTTACATGTGGAGCAAGTTTGTAATTATTCTATATTTTGTTTAGAATTGTAATAAAAGAAATTTTATTTGGAATGTATAGCTAAGCTAACCATGTCAAAAGCAACCAAGTAGTGTATTTCAGACAAGTGCTCCAAGAGTATAAATTGGCAGGAGAAGGGAAAAACAACGGGTGAATGAAACCAAAGAGAATAGTGCCTGAGAGGGTATGGGGAGGTAAAAACTTGAAGAGGTTCCCCTCTGCTGAATTGCCAGAAACTATATAACAAAATTGCAATGTTGAAGTAGCTGATCATAGGGCAACAAGAGAGCTGGGAAACATATATACTAGTAAAAAATCTCCACCTTGCACTTGCTATTAGACTTTCGACCCATCAGAGACTAAAATTGATATTTACAGTAAAGGTAAGAGCTGATTCTTTACCAGCAGACAGCAGCGAGAGTTTAGGGCAAAATCGAGCCTACGGTCAGTTTCTGTGAATGAGTAGCAGCATTTGTATGTTGTAGACGCAATGCAGTTAAAAGTCCTCGCCAAGTCTCCACATGTGCGCTGCCAACTTGAAAGTCAAGAAGCTTTTTCTGCTTCTTGTAATAATCTTCAAGTGGCTTACTCTAACAAAGGCCAAAGACATTATTCATCAGAAACTCATGCCTTTTCGCTTATGTCATATGAATTCTCAAAAATGTTGATTTCATCACCCTAATTATACGAACTGTACATGCAAAAACTTTTAGGAAATATATCAGGATTCAAGAAAGCTCATTGGAGTCCTGAGAATATCCACTTTTCTGCAAAGTACAATAAGTGAAGAATAAAAAGGTTACATGTTAACAAAAGTGATTGATTGTTTAAACCACCATGGGATTTAATAATTGATCCTTTTTCCTTTTTTTAATAACCAATAATTAACCAAAGACTGATTGATTTAGATATATATGTCACATAGAGGCTAAATCATTCAGCTTTCCTTTCTTACACAGGTTTTAGGTTTATGGGCATCTTCAATCATGCAAAAATTTCTCGAAAAGTAGATTAAGAGATCCTGGTAGAGGGGAATAATGGAAACAAGTAAATTCAAACAGTGGCGACTGGATAATCGGGACCATTTAAAATAATGACCAAAAACCAAAACCCTTTTTTGTTTTGCGTTCTTGCCCCTCTTTTCAATTTTTGTTCTTTTCATTCCTTCTGCAATTTTTTTATTGTGTTTTCTTGCCCTTTTTTCAATTTTTTTTCTTTGTTCTTTTCCCTTAATTTTCCTTTTCAAATAAAATACAAAAATACTTTTAAAAACCCTAAATCCCATTTGTGCCTTGGAATCAATATATCATAAAGACAACTTAAGCTAATGGAGCACAATAGAGACAACTTAATCAATATATCCCTTTTGTACCAAAATTATAAAACGGTAACTTGGATGCAAGAGATGTGAGAATCAAAGACTACCTGTTTGGTATAGTCTTGGAGTCTTTCCTTCCAAGAAGCTTCTGCAATAGCAATGAAGGAAATTAGGCCTGGCTGTGCTGTAAGGGCATATCAAATGTTGAAGTACGATAGTCAAAAGAACTCACCCCCTTGAGTGTTCGTCATCAAGTCTTCTGTGCATAAGAAATTCACAACAAGATCAATCTCAGCAAGTTGGTCCAGAATCTCCTACAGTTAGATATAAAACTTTTGAGCAGATTCATATCATATAATGCAACAAAAAGAACTAACATTGATAATTACATAATCTCTTTGGACATGAAGTTAGACGTTAATGAGTTGTTTTAGCAGTAAAAGACTTACAGCCTGAGTCCGTGATCGAGGAATTCCATCCAGAATAAAACCAGTTTCACCTCTGTAATGGCCATCTTCCAACCTCTTCGACAACAGTCCCAAGATTATATCCTCCTGGACAAGCTCACCATGATTAACTGCATTTGCAATCTATAACAATCACAAATATAATGCAAAAAAGAGGATGAGTGACTTATCGAATCGTGTAAAAATGATCAATCAAACGCGAAGCTGTACATACTGTTCAATTAACCGTTGAGATAATCATTCTTTGATTCTTGCCTTTAATAAAGAAGAAAAATTACTTCTGAGGAGCAATTTAAATAAATTACAAGAATAAAACAAAAAAATAATTTCAAGAAACAAAGAAAATATGAATAAAGGGGATAAAAGAATGAAAAGAAGAGGGAGAGACCTGTTTGTAAAGAATAGAGTGAGGGCTGAGTTCTTGACGAACAAGGCTCGCCATTGAAATGTGGGGAACTTTTAGAAGTTTAGACAGCATCTCGGCGTACACGTGCTTCTTGGCGCGTGGGTTTCCGACGAACGCCCACTGCACTCCTCTTAAAGGGACGGAGCCTTCGGTGTCAGCCATTGGAGTCGACCGAATAAGCTGATCGCGGCGAGACCCGTAGTAGTAGCAATAGTCGGGGTCAAGTAGCGGTTCGGCAGCTCCATGGAATCGCCTTACGGTGAGCTGAAGAAGTCGATAGAGCGGCGGCGCCGCCGCCGTTACGACTGCGGTGGCTCTGGTGCTTACGCGGCTGAGCGTAGTGATCATGGCATGGCAGAGGGAGACAGAGGGCTCAAACAGATGAACATAATGTACAGTTCTGTTTGGCGAGTGACCACATGGGTTGGAAGCCATTAGATTAGTCTGCCACGTCACGTTCTTCCTAAGGGCCCACGAACTTATTAATATCTTGAATCATAAAAACTTATTAATCAATTAAGATATTATTCACATATTAATTAATAAAAAAATTAATTTACTAAAATATTTCTTATTTTTAATATTAAACTTAATATATGAATTATATATTACAATTATATAAATATTACATAAAAATAAATTACAAAATTATCATTATTTGTGACGAGTAAATTATTAAAAATTATAAAAAAATAAAATTAAAAACAATAATTTTATATTGAAACTTGTGTAGTGTAAAAATGTGTTGAAAATAATAATCACTTTACATAATTTTTTTTTACAATACAAGAATATTATATCAAAATTTTTTAATGTATTAAAAAATATTAGAGATAAGTCTAAAAAGATATAAAAAATAACTATTATTAAAATTATATTTTACAAAAACTTTTTAATTGCATCATGTATATATATAATTTTTATATATAAAAATATTATTAATTTATATATAATTTTTATATATAAAAATATTATTAATTTATATATAAAGTAAGATTTATGTGTTTTTTTAAATATATTATTTTATAAATTTAATAAATTATTAATTTATCGTATTAATTTTAAGATGAGATCACTCAAAAATATGATTTAATAAAAATTATTAATTTATTAAATATTAATTTATAAAAATTTTACTGCATATGAATCACCCCATTTCCTTTCAAGACAATAATGAAAACAATACATGGTTGAACTTGAGAAGCAGCCACTAAATTCGAGGGCGTGACATGTTGAAACAAAACAAGATAAAATGGTAAGAAAACAATTCGAAAAAGGAAGAGCAGGGAACATGGACCAGAGATTTCAAAGAAACCTTAAAGCATATGATCAAAGCTAATCAGTTGATAATATTATTATAACTTAAGCCTTGAAATTCCATAGGTTGCTACAGAAAAAAAAAAAAAAACAAAAAGCAAAGCTCAGATGCCCTTCTCAAGCATTGCCCTGACCCTCATCGGAAGACCATACAGCCTAATAAACCCAGCAGCATCAGCTTGATCATATATCTGTCCACTCTCGAAGGAGGAGATATCCTGCCTGTACAAGCTATGGGGACTGGTCCGACCTGTTACAGAAACAGATCCTTTGTATAGTTTCAGAGTGACAGAACCGGTGGTTGTTTCAGTAATCTTCTCCATAAATGCATCCATGGACTCACGAAGTGGGTCAAACCACCTTCCAGCATAAACTAGCTCAGCATACTTGAGGGCAAGTGAATCTTTAACTTGAATGGTTTCCCGGTCAAGTGTTAGAGACTCCAGCTCACGAACAGCATTGAATAGAATGGTACCACCAGGAGTTTCATAGACTCCACGACTTTTCATGCCAACAAGCCGGTTTTCAACCATGTCAATACGACCAACTCCATGTCTCCCACCAATCTCATTGAGCTCAGCAAGAAGAGAAGCCGGTGAAAGATTCTTTCCAATAATTGAAACAGGGATGCCAGAGGCAATTCCAATTTCCACATATCTGCAGGAATTGCTTGCATCAAAAAGTTGTTCATTGGCGTACAAAACACGAGAAAATCATTAAGAGGTAGGTAAACATACTCAGGTTGATCAGGTGCATCTTCTGGGTCAACACTCATCATGTACATATCTTTCTTCGGTTCATTGGCTGGATCCTCCAAGATATCTCCCTTCAATGCCAAGATATATTAACGTGAGAGAGAAGCAAACAAAAAAATGCTTAAGCGAAGAAAGGGACTTATACAAAAGATTGAAGCACCTACAAGAAAACAAAGCAGTGATACTTACCTCATGGCTTAAGTGCCATAAGTTCCTGTCTCTGCTGTAAATTGATTTCTTCGTCACTGGAACAGGAA
This sequence comes from Theobroma umbraticum, assembly GCF_002168275.2. Classification (NCBI taxonomy): domain Eukaryota; kingdom Viridiplantae; phylum Streptophyta; class Magnoliopsida; order Malvales; family Malvaceae; genus Theobroma; species Theobroma umbraticum. The sequence continues at coordinate 3,715,605 of NW_018397261.1, forward strand.
CATCATGCTTCTTAGCATATTCAATAGCATCTTCTCTCCCTGTAATATCCCATTCTCTCCAAGGAGCCACAACATTTAATTCAGGATTCAGAGCAAAGAATGTAAGCTCAAAGCGAACCTGGAGGAGTAAATACACTGTGAATTTGTGTTTGAAGGAATACACAATTAAAAGATTAATTATACAAGTCAACTTGTGTTCGATAAAATAGAAGGGTTCTAATACTAAATCTTGATTGAGTGGCATGCCTGATCATTTCCCTTCCCCGTACATCCATGAGAAACAGCATCTGCCCCAACCTCTCTGGCAACGTCCACCATGGCCTGTCACAATGAGCACACTATTACAAGAGGTAAGAAAAAAAATCAAAGACAACAGAGCTAACATAAAAGGAAAATGCAATTAAAAATAAAGATATTGCAAAAGAACAAAGTATTGAGCACTTAGAATCTTCCATTAAACAGGACTCATGCATCACAAATCATTATACCATACTAATTTAGTGAACGAAAGAAGGGATTGAAGTGGCTAACACCTATTCCATTCCCTCAAATAACAAATATTTTTCGGATTCAAAAGTAACAAGGTAAAATAAGGATTCTGAAGAAAGCAAATAAAGTAAAATGATGCTGAGGTAGTATACTATGTAGGCTTCAGTAAGAACTATGCTTGATACAATATAGAACTAAGACCACCTAACAAATTCCAAAATACGTAGTAACCTTTGCAATAACAGGCCGGGCCATTGAGGTCCCTAACAAGTATTTCCTTTCATAAATGGCACCAGCTCGCAAGCAAGGAAATATATAGTCGCTCACAAATTCCTCCTTTAAGTCCTTCACTACTAACTGGCAAGCCCCGCTTGCCTTGGCCTTTTCTTCCAAACCGTCCAATTCCTTTATGCCCTGCAAAATTTTGGAATGGGGTATAACGTATGCATAAAATCAAATGGTATTATAAACTTAAACCACATTATAAAAGAACATAAAGTTACTATCACTTACTTGGCCAACATCAGCTGTGAAGCAAACAACCTCACAACCATAATTCTCCCTGCAAAAGAAAATTACTTAAATCAGGGAAATAAATCATATAATTATCATTAAACCAAAAAAGAAAAGAATGTTCAAAAAGGATCAAGAAAAACTAAAAGCAAAAAAGTCAATTATAGTTTAACCATCATCTGTATAGAACAGAGCTACTCATTCAAAATTAGATGCTTCAAGAATTATAACAGAAGTCTGCTAACATTATCATATTATATATAACATAAATCAGTAGAAATACCTTAGCCATGGCACAATCACAGAAGTGTCTAAGCCACCACTATAGGCTAAAACAACTTTGTTTAATTTGCCTCGCAGCCCTCCAGCCTTTGTAGCTGTGGAAACTTCCATCTCTCCGTCACTGGATAAAACAGCTCTTATACCTGCAAGTTTGCAATGAAAATGAAGATGCTTGTATCTCTAATTGAAACAGCAAAAGGTTAAAACTAAAATAGAATGGTAAAAGACAGCTCAGAAGATGCCTATCAGAAATGTGTTACCAAGCACATATGCGAAATAAATCATGCAACAACAGCATTCTTATTGAGAAAACAAAATGGAAGAAATTCTTTTAAGGTTATCTGCTTGCTGCCTCTATATACTGGTGGTAAAGTTAAATCAAGTAATGTAAACAATAATATAAAATTCATATTAGAATTGGCAAAACTATGGCAATGAAGTAAATTAGAGCCATAATAACTCCCATAGCAATTGCTTTTAAAAAAGAAACAACTGCCATAGCAATCTGTAACTGTCATATTAATAATAATTTACCATATAATTTTTAAAACACTTATTACACTAAAGGTAACTTTTCAAATACAGGAGTGAAGAGGAAGTCCATGGTTATCATGTGCAATAGGTGTATTCTGCGATTTTAACACAAGGCATGTTTTTATAAAGGAACATAAGGAACTCCACTAAGCATCCAGGCCTTTGTGATACAACCACAGCCACCAAAGGACCTTACTAGCTTGGCTAGTAGGCATCTCACATAGGCAGTGTCCTGGACATTAGCTTTCAATGATTTCACTTTTGATAGATCGCAATTGATCAATGATCTTGACAAAAGCCAACATACTTCTAGTTACCCATTTTCTCCTTTCCCATTGACTTAGTATTAGTTTTAACTAAGAAAGTACTTCTTCAGATAACTCAAAGGTTTTCTACCACTAAAACCCTTTCTTTTTCCAAATATTTGAAATATGTTTCCAGAGGATATAGGACAAACAAAACAAGCAGCAGCAACATACACAACCAAAAAAGAAGAAAAGGGTAATGTCTATATTACTGAAAATGTCAAATAACCAAGCAATGTTTGCCCTCACCTGGATTATCAGCAGCTAGAGTAACAGAACCCTTTTTGCTTAGAATTGCAAGGCCATGGAGTGCGCTTGCCCTTCCACTTACCTGTCGATAAAAATTCAAAAACCAATATGGAATGAAAATTGTAACAGCACAGTTCAAACATAGAGAGGAGCCAAAATAGCTTTAAAAACGATAAATTTATAAAATCATTAGTAAAAATACCTCTCGGAAAGAAGACAACTTTCGAGAGCAAGACAAGTTATCAGAATAGAGTAACGTGTCTGCAAATAGAATTAAAATAGCACATTAGGCCAGAATATTATTCAAAAAAAAAGAAAACAATACACTTATA
>NW_018397261.1:3718318-3719369 GCF_002168275.2 Theobroma umbraticum
AAAAAAAAAAAAAACCTAAAATGCATCTGCAATGTTTTCGTTTTTTCAAAGAAAAAAAAAACTTTATACATCAGTTCCCTCCCCCATTTTTTTCGGTTGCTATCCAAAGAAATCGAACCGCAACAGAGCAGATAATTAATTGGGACAAAATAGGGCAAAAATGAATCGATAACCAGAGAGTGCAATGCAGGAAATTAAGAAGAGAAAAAAGAAACATTTACTTCTTCTGGGCCCGTAACAGGCGAGGTTAATTGACGAATTTGGCGATATGGCCTTAAGCTGAGCCATTTCTTCCCTCTGATTTTGAGCGGACGCAGACAAACAACCGGAGTGACGCTAGGGCTTTGGGCTTTAGAACCAGTTCCGTTTCCTGAACGGGTGTCACTCGTGTCAGACAAAAAAAAGCAGCCTCGCCCTCTAAAGCCGCCACAAGTGCGCCGACATCCTTTTACGGTGGAATTTTAAATCCTGACTACTGGGGGTTTCATCTCCTGGGGTTACAATATTGTTTCTTTAGAATTTTAGCCGTCGGATTGGTGGTCCTACGATAATTGAGGCCCTGATCAAGTGGCCTTTTGTGTTTTTTGTAGTTTATATGTCAAGTGACATCAATTCAAAGTTGACAAAACTACTTAAAAATCAAAATAAATTATAAGATATTAAATTGAAGACAAAACTTTACCCAGGGGCCTAATGGGCAACATTGTCATGAACTGCTACGCGAAACATATGGACATTTCACGTAATTATATTAGTAGAAGGAGAATCAATTCTCCTGCAAGTATAGTCTCTGGTGAAGGGGATGTTCAACTCATGTGTAGAAGCTCAGATTCAGAATGTTCCATAAATTACAGCCACAAACCCCGCTTTCAATGTCTATAATAACTATAAGGCCAATTCTCTACTAGGCGGCAATAAGGCCCCAGCTTGGAGCTTTTTCTCTAACCATACCCCCAGTTTTGTAGTGCAAAACACAAACCTTAATTAAGGTTATCTTAATTATTGATTATAATTTGTCATGATTATCATTTCAATTGATATGATTTGATTG
>NW_018397261.1:3719379-3771340 GCF_002168275.2 Theobroma umbraticum
TCTAATTGATTTGATTATAATTTTTCTTAATTATAGGCTTGATTTAGGAAATTCTCCTTTATTGCATAGATTTTTTTCCTTTTGTATTGACAATGAAACTTGTATATAAACCCCTAGTGGTTTCTCAATAAGATCATCCAAAGAGTATTCAAACTCTTCAAACCTTGTACCACCACATTGAAGCAACTGTACTCCTAAACAAATTAAGGAATAAAAGAAGGAAAACAATTTTAGACTTGACATTAAACAATGCAGGTTTATCTTTTTCACGACTGTTGCCTGATTAGCAGCTTCGTGTTGTGCACAAAAGCGGAGGTTCAGCTCAGGAGGAAAGAAGCAACAAGGATAACATATCAGCCGAAGTAAAATACATTTAAGTAACTTAATAACAATAGTAATATCTTATCATGCCCTGTCGAGAAAAAAAAGATGTATGAAAGAAAGTTCCAAAATTTAACATCACCATTATTTTAATGGGATTGCTCCTCTAGTAATCCCGGACATTCAGCCTGGAGTTTCTGTCTCTTTTTCTTTGGGGATGAGTCTGTTTCATAAGGGCATAGTAATCGGCATTGCATCATGTCCAGCAAACGAGATTGCAAGTGCTTATTCATCTCCATTACATGCTTTGTCATGCTTGTGACCCACAGTCGGTCGTCCATGCTTCTCTCCAGTTTCATTTGCATCATTACAGGCGCTTGTTCTCGCTGCCCAACATTCCAAAACAGCATGTATGTTTAATGCTGCTGAAGTATATAGCATATGTTGGAAATTGAAATGTAAATATGATCAAATCTACCATAGTATATTTTTCAGTAGTTTTAACAACCAGTAACAGAATGTCAAGTAGCTACACTTGACGGGTTTTATTGTTCCTTGCATAAGGGGCAAAATAAAAGTGTTTAGTATAATTCATTGGATAATGCATCCATAATTCTAAATGATTAAATGTGCCTTTTATATGTATATGTGCCAAAGTAACCCAGGCTTGAGAGAGAGAGAGAGAGAGAAAGAAAGGGAGAGACCTCTGAATCAAATATTAAGTGGTCTAGCAGATTGTTTCCCTGGAAATTAGTTGAAGTTTGCTGATTGCGGCAAGCTGACAAAGAAAGGAAAGTAGACATTCCCTTGCCAGAGTTGGCTGGTTCAGGATACTTTTGGAGCAAAGAAACACCGAACTGATTGGTAGCTCTTTGATGGTTTGACATGGGAAGCAATGTGGACTGCTTAATCACTACCATATTAGTCACTGCACCTGTTTACAATTGAAACTAGCATTTAATGAGAACTAAAATTAAGTAGAAGGAAAATAGAGTTGAAAAAGAATTCAATTCTTTATTCTGTCATCTGGATTTGCACCAATGCTGAACAGTGTGACAGTGACACTAGTATACATCCACAATGCCATCGAGCAGTTTTTTTGTTTTTTTGTTTTTATTGCTAATGGGATAAAACCATATCAAAAGAGAGGAGAATTGTTCAGTAAACGAAATGTAATAATATTTACCTTTTCTGTGGTTGAATCTTCTAGCAACCACCCAGTTGATTGTATCCCAAAGGCAGAAGGTGAAATCCTCCGATGCAGATATCAGACCAAATCCACTGAAAGTTAATGCAGTTATAGATCCACTGCATATAAGATTGAATTATTTAAGTCTCTTCATAGGATTTTATATTTACATACAAATATTTTAGGCAAAATGCAGTTTACAAGAACAACTTTAATGCTAAATCAACAGAAGCCCTTTTATGAATTCACTTTCCAGGTGAATGCAAGAAATTGCAAGCACCATACATTACGCATTACTTGTGTCCTTTCAGCACAAATGCTTGATCTTCAGTAGTGACGAGAGGATCCTCAACTGGTCCGACATCAAGTACATTAACAAATATTTTTCCATCCACACTCCCAGAAAACAAGAGCTGCTCTACAGGATGAAGAGTGATTGCTGTTATTGATGTTGAACAAACTTGAGTTCGTAAAAGCCTTCCTGACACTAGGTCCCAAACCTGCTAAAGATGAATGTGTTTTCCTTGCATGAGAAAAGTTGCAATGCAGAAGATATAATTAAAGCTAGAGTAGTAATGCAGTGATTAACAGACCTTGCATGTTCCGTCAAGAGAGCTTGATACAAAAATGGAACGTGCACCAACTGACATAGTTACTAACCCAGTTATGGAAGATCTGTGTTCTGATGAGCAATGTAGCAAAGGAGGTGAGCTTCCAGAATCTTCCACGTCTAGCAAACTTTAATCAAATTGGTCAGATTGAGGCATCATTAATGAGTTTTATAGTTTTATTAATATTGCAAATTATTTGGTTGGGGTGGGTAGCAAAGTTGCAAAGGATTCAACAGAAAAATTGGTCTTCACCTAATCATAGACCAAACAAAGATGATTCCATCATTAGAGCCACAAATAAGAAGCGAATCGTCATCAGAAAAGACCATACACTTCAAAGATTTGTGATGAGCACGCCATGTTCTCAGCAATCTTCCATTGGCAACCTAATCGATGTCATCATATCAGAAACATATTGGGATAGTGTTCTTATACACTGTAATGACATCCACGCACTAGCTGTGCAACAAAGCATGAATGATTGATGCCCACGTACAAACAACTAGAACCTTCTAATATCCTCTAGATGATTATGTTGCTTAATGCACTATAACTGCTGAAATAAAAGTTCCATAAAAGAAATTCATCCAATGAAATGTGGGGTTGATGGTTGTTTTTTGCCCTTGTGGACAGACAGGAGAGTGGCTACTTACCTCCCAAAGATAAGCATTCCCAGAAGGAGCTCCACCTGCAATATATATGCCATCTTTTGTGCAAGAAAGTGGGCCGATAGCCTCCATTGTGTAGCTTCGGAGTGGTGATCGAAGCTGAAGATAAGAGGGGAAAAATGGATATGTCACATGGAGTTTCTTATGGTATAACAGAGTTCTATAGTAGTACTTCTTATATTTTGAGGATATGCCGCTGGTTATATAGGCGGCATAAAAGGGGAAACACAAAAATCATTCAGAATGGGCACAACAAATCCCTCTGATAGCTAATAAATTAGCAACCAATTTGCAACACATTCGGGCTTTGCTTACAGGAAGTCTTCAGACTGAACGTCAGCTGCCTTAAGAAATCCAACAAGAAGAAATTATGCACAAAAATTGCAAGAACAAAAACGATGACTGCAAACGGAGAGGGTATGCAAAATCAATTTAATGATTATATTAGGTGGGGGAGAAAGGGGATTAACAATCAGAAAAAACCAAGGGAAAGATCCTAGTTAATCATGTGGGAGGGGGATTAATAACACGAAAGGTATCCAATGTGATACACCCATGAACCTGGAACCAGCTTTTCCAAATCAGGTTGGCATAAAGGTTTGCTGAATCACATTTGGGAGAAAGAAAACAAAAAAAAAATTGATTAAAATGTACAAAAACAAAGGCGTGAGAGAGTAATGGCCAGATCAAAACAGAGATGGATCGCTCGTTACCTTGTTCAATGGCCAAATAAAGATAGCCCCACCGCCAAATGACCCATGCCTGTTACATTGAGAAGCGACGAGGAACTGGTTTCTCAAACATAACAGCCCATGAGGAGAAGCAGCACAGGTGGGAATGTGAAGAAGTTGCGCCCCAGTTTCCAAGTCCCATACAGTTATCCCAACTCCCGTACTCCTATCACTACAAACCACCAACGCGTCTTTATTCTTGCCCATCTCCCTACCAATGTCTAAGAATAATTTGACAGACAAAATGCATATATACACTGTAATTAGCGAAGGCAGCCATTTGCATGCATGGTTGAATGACGCTTGGCTTAACCAAGTTGTGAAAAAGGTGACGAGGTTTGTTAGGGCCATTCCTTGCGTCTTTTTCGCTCCTTCCTGAAAAGTAGTTGGGTTTATTATGCACATGTCGTTCATGCAGTCATTAATGGTGTCAACTATAATCCATTTGCGGAATCACACGTTGCGTGAGTGGGGTTTAGCCCGTGGGACAAAGGTTGGTGACAGGAAAACGTTGGAAGTGTGTCACTCGTAACATTCATTGGACCACCTCCTGCTTGTTGGCTACGGCCTAGGGCATGTTTGGCATTCTCATGCCAACATTCAATGAAATCAGGTCCATCCCTAAGCATGCTAAATAAGAAAGCCATTCAGTAGAATTGGGCAGAACTGCTGTCAAAGTAGAAAACAACAACAACAAAAAAACACATATACTTTAGTAAAAGATTTTTAACAAAAGAAGATGATCAGTATTAGACTAGTAGTGTCGTACGTATTATTATTTATGTCATATTTATTAATAATAAATCATAAAATAAGATAACCACCCTGTACTAAACTTTTAAAATAATATATAAAGGCTTGATTCAATACAATAAGAATATAAAGTTAAAAAATTAATTTTTTTATAATTTAAGAGTTGAGCATTGTGCCTTAGTTGATAAATATTTAATTAACATGTAAATTCACTAACAAAGCTTTTTAACTTCCTCCCTAATATATAAAATAATGTTGTTCATATAATTTAGACATAATATTTTTATAAAATATTTTTTATTTAAAAAATTAAATAAATTTTTATTATCTTATTTTGTTCAATCAAGTGTTTATATTCTTATTTTATATCAAATAAGTCTTAATAATTAATGACAAGTGATATTTTAACTAATAATAATTAATTAATTATTAATTATTATTAGTTAAAATATCACTTGTCATTTGATATGTCACATAACGTTGACGTGAAAAATGAAATGTAGATGTTTATATCATAATATCACGTCTACCTCTTATATCATCATTTATTATAATAAACTAATACTAAGAGTAAGAATATAGTTACTCAACTTTTAGTAAGAGATCAAAGACAAGGAAAAATAAAGATTAAAATTTTTTAAAAAGGTCATTAAGAGAAAAAAAATATAATAACACAAGATTTTAAAATTTTTAGGGATCATAGCCTCATAATTACAAAAGGCATCCCTTTTGACCAAATGACATAAATGATAATTAGTATTTTAATTAATAATAATTAATTATTAACATTAACTTGATTTAAAATAAAAATATAAAAATTAAAATAAAATAAAATAAAAAATAAATATTTATTTAAATTTTTTAAAAAATTTAAATATTTTTTAAATATTATATCTGTAATTTATATATTTCATAACGCATGCATGTATGTTGAACAAGTTATGAGCGTAGAAAATACAAAAGACTTTCCATTATTACCTCTCCCCATTCATTTAAAAATATAATAAAGCGCTTTGATTGCAAGTTACCAAAATGGCATAAACACGCGGGGTTTTTTTTCGTTGAAAATGCCATTGCTTTGCATGGGCATCTTACGGATTGGGTTTGGTAAGCAGTTTATGTGCATTAATGACCATGTCCTTTGTAAAAAACAAAAAAATGATATAATATATAAAAAAATTAAATTATTTAAAAAAATTTAATAAATTGTTATATTTTTATTTTATTTAATTAAAATTTTTATATTTTTATTTTAAATTAAATAAATTTTTGTATTAATAATTAATTTAATTAAAATATTATTTATTATTTTATATCATATACGTTAATGTAATATATTAAAATAATATTATTAATTATGATATGACATATTTATATATAATAATTGATAATGATATAAAATATTAATTTAACATAATAACTCAATCATGTAATAATTTTTATCATTTGTTATTTAAATATAAAATAATAAATAATATTTTTATTAATAATAATTAATCAATTATTAGTTATAAAAATTTATTTAATTTAAAATAAAAATATAAAAATTTGATTAAACGTTATAAAAGAATAATAATTTATTTAAATATTTTTAAATAATTTAGAGACTTATTTAAATATTATATCAAAAAAGTATTTATAATTTTATTAATACAAATAAAGCAATAATAAACAAAAAAACTAAAACTTGAGATTTCAATATGAGATTACTATTTATGAATTGAAAAAATTTATTATTTATTCTCTAAAAAAAATTAATTTTTTATTTTTATTTTTGTTGATGCGTATACGTAAGTAATAACAAAAGAAAAGTACTCAGCACCCAACATCATTTGCAATCTCCTGTGTTAACAAAACTATTTAATTAGAGAAATTTAAGTTAGAAAACCAAATTATTAATTTAAATCCTATATATTTTGTTCACTTTAAAAAACAAAAAGTCAGTTTCAAGTTTCGTGTTGCTCTATTTTACGTTCCTGCCAGAGAACGACAATCGGACTTTAGAATGATTTATGGATTTTGATTTCTCCGAAAAATAAAACTAAAAGTAATTTAAAAAAAAAAAAGAACAGCGAGAAAGGGAATCTATTGGTCCTTTTAAATCTGGCAGCTTCATCACACTCTCGTTTTAAAGTCTTCTTCACCAACATACACTTCCAAGTAGAAAGCTTAAACCCGGAATTAGAATACCCGAAAATATGGGCGGTAATATTAACACTCATTTCTTGTTTTCAATTCCTTGCTCTTTTTTTTTTTTTAATAGAGCTTCGGGTAACTAAATTCCTGTTGTTTTTGGCGACAAACGAAACCACTGTTTGGGAAAATGGCCAGGTGAGGAATCAGGTAATGCTTCTTCGAGTTTATGGTTGGCTCCCAACCCGAGTAAGAGATGGGGCGAGCTCTTCTTTCTTTGCTACACTCCATTTTGGCTCACTCTCTGTTTGGGAATTGTCGTTCCTTACAAACTGTACGAGGTCTGTTTTCATTAATTAGTACACTATGTTTGCTTTGCTCCGAGTGTAAGGTCGGTCGACTTTGCCTCTTTTCTTTTTATTTGTTTTTAAATGACAAGGATGGCTGATTTACCTGGAACGTTGTTTTTGGTAATGAATCTGAGTATTTTTCAAATGCCAAACAGTTAAATCAGTTGCTGTTGTTTGTTTTACCTTTATGTTACAATCAAATGAAGTGATTTAATTGTGTTTGTTTAGTTGCGTAACTGATTTTTTTCACGATTTAACTCGTTTAATGATCGAGTCTGCACGACTTGAGAAGTATACTTTGGGTTAAAAAATGTATAATCGTGGCCATTGACAGAGCTTCACAGAATTGGAATATTTGCTCCTGGGTTTGGTTTCAGCAGTTCCTTCTGTCTTGATACCAATGCTTTTTGTTGGAAAGGTAAGCTTCTTGACTCATGTAAGTTTTTGTTTTCTTTTCTAACTTTTAAAAATTCTTCTTCGCGAACTACTTGTATAATTATTTATTTATTATTTGAACTGGAACTAATTGGGAAAAATATGCTGGTCCCTGATGGACGGGCTTCCTTTTGATGTTGTTTTAGCAATCATATGCTACACCCATGATGAGTTTGCATTGTTTTGCTAAAATATGGTCAATATATCCGTATAACAATCAGGTGAAGTAATTGTGGAATGTATTTAATGTGATATGGCATTCAACGACTGCTGAAATACTGAAGATTTGCCTCTCCTTAGCAATCTTGTAATTTATCAACCAGAAAAGAGCCATTTCCTAATGGAATTCATCCTAACATTGGGGGGGTTGTTGAGTAGGTCATAGAATTGTAGAGTAGTCCATTTCACAGGGAGATTCATTGCTTTGGTAACTGGCTTGCTTCGAGCATGCATCTCTTGCCTTTGGGCTTAACTGGATTTCAGAATCCTCACTATCAGGTTAAACCTTGGCTTCTCAACAATTCTATACGGATCTCATGGCTTCCATTTCTTGCTGCTTAAGGGGTTTAGCCCCTCAAATATACCCAGAACGTGTTGTTTTTTCTCATTCTTTGTTAGGATCTATATCTTTTCCAAATCAGCTCATTAATGTTGACTCATCAATGCTGAAGTTGACTTATAAGAAGCTATCTTAATCGCTGCAACTTTTCAATTGCTTGAAGGCCAATTGGAAGGAGCCTGAGCAGCTTAGCTCTTTTTCTTCCCCTCTTACTTCTAATATGCTAAATAAACATTTTTATAACCTTCCCTTGTGGAATTTGGCAGGCTGACAGCGGCTTACATTGGAAGGACCGATATTGGGTCAAGGCAAGTGTTTTCCCAGAATATGATTTCACATATGACTTCTGTGAAACAGATTGTTGATGCATGAAACTTATGTTCAGCTTGTCCAGACCTTTTCCTGATGTGTGGTGTGATGTCAATAGTTAGTGATCTGTTATGAATTTTATGGACTACTGAGGACAACTGTACTATTTGCTCCATGTTTTGCATTTATTCCTTGCTACCTTGTGTTTGACTTTATTTACTTCTTTGAATGTTCAATAAGACAGGCATCATGGTTTAGCCTAAGTTGGTGGTTGCATGATTTTATGGAGAATACTTTCTTCATGCTCTTCCATTTCCATTTCAATTTTCATACCTATTTTTAACTTCACAAATTTTTAATGATCTCAAGCGTGGCATTGTTAACATGTTCATCCAACCACTCCTGTCTTCTGCACATGATAGAGTCAAGCTTTTGGTGGAGTCTTAGAGTCTAAAATAGATGTGAAGATTAGCATTTGGCTTTCTGTGTGATATGGATGTCACTGTAAATAATGCTAATAGCACTAACAAACTCATTGTATTGATTGCTGTCGGGAGTATATATTTATAGTTTCATAATTATGATAAGACCCTTATTAAAGTTTAGGTACTTGGACTGGATTGTATGGCAGAATTATGGAACCTGTAAACAAAATAGAAAAGGTTCAAGTTGATCTTGTATTGTTACATGATCAGTCAATCATCGTGAGAAAACTCCTTATGTATTTATTACAAGATCTGGAAATGAAGTCCAGACTGTTTTAACATAATTGTTCTGGAATCTACGATAAGGTGTATGTTCTTATCCTGTGACATTTGAACATGATTGACCTCTCCAATGTGCAGTTATTCTTGGCCTTTAACTGTAATTTTTTTATTATTGTTGCAGGCCAGTCTCTGGATTCTGATATTTAGTTACGTTGGAAATTATTTCTGGACCCATTATTTCTTCACAGTTTTAGGAGCTTCTTACACTTTCCCATCTTGGAAGATGAATGATGTAAGCTGCAGATAAGGATTATTTGTTCCAGGCTAAATGCTGGTTTGGCTTTATCAATTTGATTTTGCTGGTGCAAGTCTACTCTACTTATCTGTTTCTCTTTGCAGGTACCACACACAACTTTCCTTCTTGCACATGTTTGCTTCCTGTTTTACCATGTTGCATCAAACGTGACTCTTCGCAGATTAAGGCATTCTATTACTGGCTTGCCAAAGAAAATTCAGTTGGCTACAGAGGCAGCATGGATTTTGGCCCTTTCTTATTTCATAGCATACCTTGAGACTTTAGCTATTTCTAATGTATGTGGTAATGTGGTTCTCTGCCTTTTGCCTACTAAGACCTTGAAGCTAACTATATAAGCATGCAGTCAATATTGCTGAGACTTCGTTTTCTTTTAACTCTGGAGTGTTTATGGTTTGTCTCAGATCTGAACTAATGTTACTAAAATGCTAATGCCACTCATATTACAATCATCTTGTTTTCTTTAAGAAGCCATTTCATGAAACAAGAAAAACTTTGCTTTTCCATTATTTATGTGGTCTCTGACATTCTAACAGGACCTGCAGTTGTCACTGTATATATGGATCCAATTTATGAAGCAAGAAAAACTTTGCTTTTCCGTTATTTATGTGGTCTCTGACATTCTAACAGGCCCTGCAGTTGTCATTGCATATATGGATGTATATGATGCGTGAAGCGTAAACTGAGCCTACAGAATGTAACTTTAAACAATGTACCCGAAAACGTAAGACTACTAGAGACTACTAGGAAGTTCTATACAGTGTTTGCAAAGCTGATCATTGTGAGTTGAGCTTATAGATATGAAACTTTTAAATCCCCATGATGACAAAACTTAAGACTACCGGTGACTACTAGGAACTTTATACCCTGTTAGCACTTAGCAAGCTGATTGTTGTGAATTGAGCTTATAGAAATGTAACTTTTAAGCTGCCGCAATGACAGAACTTAAGACTACTGGGGTAAGTTCTATACAGTGTTTGCAAAGTTGATTGTTTTTCACTCTGCTCTTATTCTAAGAATTTTCATTTGAAAACCAAGTCATATCTTTTACAATGCAATGGGGCCACTGACTTGAGAAGTAAGACTATAGCAATAATACTTTATTTTGGACATGTGCAGTTCCCGTATTATGATTTTGTGGATCGGGCATCCATGTATAAAGTGGGATCTTTGTTTTATGCCATATACTTCTTTGTGAGCTTCCCAATGTTTCTGAGGTAAGAATTATTTCCATTTCAAATTTGTTTGTCTAGAAGAAATTGTGGGACCATATTCACAGATCATAAAATGCTTTTGTTTAAGCGGTTCCTTTTAGATATCTCAGTACCAAAATGGAGAACCTCTGCTCCACAGTAAAGGCTCTATTACTGCTGATGTTACCTTAAAAGTGTCTGCTGGTTCATATGTTAGTATGGAATAAACTTTTTTGCTGTAAGAGATTGAGGTGTATTATATTCTTTGATGGTGTCTTTTAACCTTAAATCATGAAAAAAGGCAATTATAAATGCCGATATTCGTTTACATGCGAATAATTTAGTATTTGTTTTATTGGATATTATGGTCTAACCCCATTTCACAGGATTGATGAGAAACCTGGTGATCTATGGGACTTACCTCGGGTGGCTGTTGATTCTCTGGGCGCTGCAATGTTGGTCACAATAATACTCGATTTGTGGCGCATTTTTCTTGGACCTATTGTTCCACTAACAGATACAAGACAGTGCATTCAGCCAGGACTGCCATGGTTTGCAGGAAATGAAAATGTAGCTTCACAAAACCAATGTGCAAAATAGGAGAACCTGGTGCAAATCCCCATCTGAGCAGGGGACAGTACTCGGAACCTGGATTTCATTGTTGATCCATCATGGTGCATTAGCAAATACCCCTCCAAGAAAATTGTAAACTCCTCGAAAACAATCTTAGCTCAATGTAATGGAAGTTCTGCGAACTTGTTGACTTAAAATTACTCTTGGCTTCTTGTCTTAATGCCTTCTGCAATGTAAAATAGCTTTTCAACACTTTAAAGGAGAGTTTTAACTTTGGTGGTGGTAATTCTCATTAGAACTTCAGATGCAAAGTTTCTTCCAAAGTATTAGAGGATGATAAGGGAAAAAAAAAATGAGAAAGAAGATAGCAGACTCTTCATTTTTTTCCATACCATGCTCCAGAAATGAAAAAAGTAAAAAATGAAAATGGAAAACATCTGTTTGCACGTGCGGAAAGAACACACGTGGGAGAAATTTGTCTTGTTTCACAAATGATAAGCTGGATATTTCTCTACCTTACAAAAATCTCCACACTTCCACTTAATTTCCCGCTCCCAGAAGCTCAATCATCTCCTTGTCTCTAAAGCCCTTCACAGAAACGCAAAATCTTCAGGGTTTAATTTCCACTGTTGTTTTTTTATTCTTTGTAAACCTAAAAGAGCAGATGCAGTTAGGGTTTTTGGGAGGTTTATCTTTCTCCTACTCCCTCTACTTCACTTCTTTTACGCCCATAAAAGCACCCAGAAAAATGGCAGCTTCCACTGCTCTCTCTCTTTTTCCGTACGGCCTCTACTGCCAGCCAAACCCTGGACACCGTTACATTTCTTGCTCCGTCGGCTCTCCTACTCCTTTAGGTACCCTTTTCCTTTTTGTTTTTACTTTGCTTATATGCATTCCTCTTAGCCTTTTGTTATTGTTTTAGATTTCTGTTTGGTCGTCGAGAAAGTGAAGTAGAAATGGGATTGTGAAGCTTTTCGGTTTTTGCTTGTTTTACGGTGAAGGAGATTTTAGACTGTTTTTTGGTTGCAGTTTAAGTTCTGGAAATAAGGCAGAATGGCTGCATTTCAGAGTTGATCGGATCATTTTTTTTTATTGGTGTAGAAACAAGGGATAGAGAAAATAAGTTGAAGGTTTTAGTTCTATCTTGTATGGACTCTTCGATTGGATAAATAGCTTATCGAGATAGTTTGTCTTGTCCCACGCTTTTCATGCTATCATCAAGTAATAATGATTCTCGTTAGCTTTGTTTTACTGTTTTTGTCTTGTTTAAGGTACACAAAGAACCAAAGTACCACGAAAAAAGTCGGGACGATTGGATGGGGCTAGAAAGAGTATGGAAGACTCTGTCCAACGCAAGATGGAACAGTTTTATGAAGGGACTGGAGGACCACCACTTCGTGTCCTTCCAATAGGTGGCTTGGGTGAAATCGGGATGAATTGCATGCTCGTTGGGAATTATGATCGCTATATTCTAATAGATGCTGGTGTGATGTTCCCAGAGTAAGTCTTGTGTGTTTTGAATTCCAGATAGATTTTGGGCCAAGTATTGTTACATACAATTTATGCTTACGAGAGGGAAAATTAGTTTTCGTTTGTAACTGCTGTTGTTTCTTGAAGAATTTTCCACATATCCGATGAAAGTCCAACTTTGATTGATCTTTTACTTATGCAAATATATATCAAATGTGCTGATGCAAATATGGCTACTTTAGTTTCCGTTCTGCTGTTCTAATATATTGACTTTGCACTGTACATTGACATCCTTTCAGCTATGATGAGCTTGGAGTCCAAAAGATTATACCTGATACGACATTTATTAAGAAATGGAGCCACAAAATTGAAGCAGTTGTGATAACACATGGCCATGAAGATCACATTGGTGCGTTGCCTTGGGTAAATACTTGTCTGTTGAGCCTTTAAGTCTTGTCTGTTTTCCTTTTCAGTACCTGTTGAATAGCTCCTAATAGCTATCAAGACTTCTTATCCCTTGCCTTTTATTGTGAAGTAAGATGCATGATATGCTGAAGAAGCCTATATTGGTGTGTCAAGCTGCCTCTGCTCTAGGGCATGTTATGTTTAATTGCAGGACCTTGATCTGGTTTGTGCTAAGGAGGAGTTGTTTCTAGAGCTGATGCTTTTGGCTACTTTATAGGGTTGTCAAGGATAGCATAATCTTTTTGCACAGTGTAATGGTGATCATTATGGTTGAGTGAATCTCTTGTTGCCCTCATTTTAATTCTTGCCATGCTTGGCAGAATGGTTTGTCTTTTTAGAAATTGGGTGTACTCATGCTTGGTTGTTATGCACTCTGTAGTGATTTTGGGGTGGATGGAAAAGAAAAGGATGAAATGATTGGTCTTTTTTTTATTGGTTCCTTTTTCACTTATCATCATTTCTTGCTACCATTGAACATTTCTTTGCCATTTCCAATGATATAGTAAATGTAGGTGAATCTAGAACAAAATGAGTGGTTGCTCAAGGAATGATACTGTATTAAACGCCCACCTGTCTTGGTTTCTGAATGTTTGCCATAGGCAGCTGTAAATTATTCACAGAATTTTCTTCCTGTCTTTCCTTCTCTTTCAGTGCACTATGCTTGGGTTAGAAATTTTGCTTAGAGCAGATATTAGGTATCTGTTAACATTCTTAAAAGAAAAGGTTCACTTTTTACTTTTCCCAATTTAGTTGATTGCTATTTTCCCTTTAATTTGTTTGGGCAGTATAATTAGACATGTTAGGAAAACATTGCAGCCTTCTGCACTGCCCTCTGGTCATTAGTTTTACATCTACTCTGTAAAAATCTGAAACTAAAGAGTCAGCAAACCTAGCTATATCTACACTGGGTTAGAACATCAAAGAATAATGTATTAGATATAATCAGGATTTTTTGGGTACTAACTACCAATGAAGCTGCTTTACTTGGTATGGTAATGTTTTCTAATTACAATTAATGATACTAGGGTCTATAATAGTGTTTATGTTGCATTTTCTTTTTCTTTAACATTATTTTACTAGTTTTCTTTCTATTTGAGCAGGTTATCCCAGCATTGGATTCCCATACTCCAATATATGCATCATCCTTTACAATGGAGGTATTTCTTATGCTAAGACTAATATATACACACATAATGCAATATGAATATACAAGGCTCATGATAAGTGGCACATGCCATTCTTTGAAAACTTAATATGTCTCATTTGATACAACATTCCTTGAGTTTGGCAAAAATTACTTATTTATGGGTGCTGATGTGAAGGTTCAAAATCTCTAACAAGTCTATGCCTTTTAATAATTATAACCATTGTCTTGGAAGCTCTTGGAAGTTGTTTTCCTTGTCACAACAAGGATGGTCTTACGATTGTTGAGGGGTTTTATAATTTTGAACAAGCTGTACTCTTTAAGTGTGCAAACATTGCATTTCTATCATCTCTTGCTAAAAATGGACTGATTACACTCTTGCACTTATGTCAACAGCTGATCAAAAAGCGTTTGAAGGAGAATGGGATTTTTGTTCCATCTAGGCTTAAGATATTTAAAACCAGGAAGAGATTTATGGCTGGACCATTTGAAATAGAGCCTCTCAGAGTGACCCATTCTATTCCTGACTGTTGTGGATTAGTTCTTCGCTGTGCTGATGGTACAATTCTTCACACTGGGGACTGGAAGGTGAGCTTTTTCTTATCTATAAATTTTCTTCTCTTGTTACTGTAACCTTCAAGCCACTTAAACTTTTAAAAAATTGACAGATTGATGAATCACCCTTGGATGGGAAAACTTTTGATCGACAGTTTCTAGAGGATCTCTCTAAAGAAGGAGTGACACTGGTAAGCTTCCTGAATCTATTCATCCGACTTCTCTGAGAAGTTTTATAGGGCAGAGTTCAAGGTTAACTATTTGGGAGTAGTGGTTGAGGGTGTGTAGGACGTTCATAAGTGACTTAGAAATGAACTATTAGTTCCATGTGTAATTTTGTGAAACTGAATCAAGTATAGAAATATAATCATTTAAATAATCTGAGTCAGGATTGAGGCATGTCCGTTCAGACTTTTATAATCAACTGAGAGGATTTGTTTTGAAACTATAGGATATTGATTGATTTCCGGAAGTTTATGGTCTGTTTTGATGCAATTTCAAAGACGACTGCTGGCATTTGACACATTGTCTTTCTTACATCTGCTCTTTGGATTTCTCATCTTTTTTAATCATCCCTTTTGCATAAATTAATTCCAATAAAAATAAATCAGAGATATATATTGTAAAGATTTGTCTTGATCCTGTAATCTTTATTCTTATATAGATGCAAATTGAGCATGCAATTTCTTTTGGAACTGTTGCAATGAATGTGTAATTCAATAAATGCATATTGATTTACAGATGATGAGTGACTCTACTAATGTATTGTCACCTGGAAGGACAATCAGCGAAAGTTCAGTAGCAGATGCATTGTTGAGACATATTTCAGCCACTAAAGGAAGGATTATTACTACCCAATTTGCGTCAAACATACACCGGCTTGGAAGTGTAAAAGCTGCTGCGGATTTAACCGGCAGAAAGTTGGTATGTCTTGTCTGGCTGCACTGGTATCTTGTGAATTTAGTTGTTAGTATGATTTGGATAATTGGATGTTAATTTTGATGACAGATTGTACATCTTGACAGCTTAGATATTGTGGTCCTTGAACTAGGTATTTGTTGGCATGTCATTGAGGACGTATCTAGATGCAGCTTGGAAGGATGGAAAAGCACCAATTGATCCATCAACTCTGGTATTCCCTCCTGTAGGATTGTCTCTTTGTGGCAAGAGTTAATGTTTTACTTTTATTTTAGTTTGTTTGCTATTATACCAAGCTTCTTAGTTACAAAACTTGGCTTTTGTCCACATGCTGCAATTCTTATTTAGCTCATCTAATGTAAAGTACATATTCAATCTAAATGATGGGGTTGGCTATGGGAATCCTCTTTCGCTAGTTCATTAGGACCATATCTTCTGACAAAACCTATCCTGTACAGTTACCTTTTTGTCTCTTCAGCCATGTTTGTGTTAGCCCTTCTCTTACCCTTAAGCACATCCAACTTGAATTGGATTTTATCCGCCTACCACCATGTTTTAATTTTTCATCCTCCCAATGACCTATCATAATTTTTCCCAAAAATAAAATAAAATTATCTAACTAAAATGCTCTCCTAACATGAAAAACTGGTTGTTGGTCTCGTATAATTTGTTCTCCATTCTTTCCATTATGATTTAGGTGAAAGTGGAAGATATTGATGCCTATGCTCCAAAGGATTTGATAATTGTCACAACTGGATCCCAAGTAAGTTCATCTTTATAACACCAATGACAACTCTTTTAGCTGACCACTTAGCTCGCTTGTGACTGTGCACTCTATTACACCAGGCAGAGCCACGTGCTGCCTTGAATCTTGCATCTTATGGAAGTAGTCATTCCTTCAAACTGAACAAGGAAGATGTGATTCTCTACTCTGCTAAGGTAATGATAGTGTATGATATGCTTAGGTTTCTAACTGAAATTTACCTCAAATATAATTCTTTGAGCTCTTAATAACTGAATGTTTGCGGATGAAAAAAAAATACAGTTGACTCTTATTGCTCACTATTCTGGTCTAGCATGACCTTTACTATGATCCTATTTTATAGGATAGTTTTGTTGTCTTGATTATTATTGATGGGGTCCCTTGAATATTGCCCAAAAGTCATTTAAATGTTAAGATATCAATTTTGTACTTTAATATTAGGTAATCCCCGGTAATGAATCTCGGGTAATGAAGATGCTAAACCGCATATCAGAGATTGGATCAACTATAGTGATGGGTAAGAATGAGGGGCTACACACTTCTGGTCATGGCTATCGTGGAGAACTGGTATGACAATTCAACCTTGCTTCACATGATTTCTTAAAATTTTCTTGGTCATTGTCTTCTTGAACAAACAGGGCAACATTTAAAACTTTTTCTTGTCATTGTCTTGGTCATTGTAATTGTCTTGTTCCTTGAACAAACAGAATACAAAAGGATAAGTAAACAGGGCAACATTTAAAACTTGGGAGGATAGCATATTATAAATTGTTGAGACATTCCTGGTGCATTCATTTGTGGGTCCTTTGGCTGTAAGACAGCATTAGTTTTTATTTCTCTCTTTCACTCTTACTTTTCGTAAAAACAATTACTATTCTATTACTTTGGTAAGAGCTAAATAAAGGAATCCAATAAAACTATTTTTCTTGATTAAAAAAAGGAAGAATAACCTGGAGGTGAATTGAATGCCCTAACAATGTAATTTTAGTTGACGCCATCAGATGTTTAGATTTGATTGTGATATTCTTTTCTTTCCTGTTGTCCTGACTTCTACTTCACACTATATAAATGGGGATTTTATTTTGAAGGAGGAAGTACTTAAAATTGTGAAGCCACAACATTTTTTACCCATACATGGAGAGCTATTGTTCCTGAAAGAGCATGAGCTACTTGGGAAATCCACTGGCATTCGACACACCACAGTAAGTGACTATTTTTATTATTGTATTATTATCTAGATACGGATTTTCTATTCTGGTTGTCCAAAGTTAAGTTGATTTTTGGGAATGTAGTAGTTCCAGAGAAGATTGTCTTTTACAAATGGATGAAATTTATTTTTTAGCTCTTTTTAGTTCTAAGATAAGTTAGCTATGATTAATCTGAAAGTAAAAATTACAGCAACTAGATAAGATTAGATAAGTTTGGTAACATATTTCTTTCTCTTTTTATAGAAATAGCGATGATTTAACAGAGACAACTTGTTAAAGTAAAAGGTATTACTGAACAAGATATTAGATTGGAATTGAGTGGCTAAAAGAAAAGTAGATTGGGAATAGGGGATTAGGATATTAACAAACATGTCGCAAGAAGGGGTAAAATGAGATGGCCTGTTCTGCTGCATACACATCATTGATCCACCATCTATTTAGGATCATTTTACAACTCAAGGAGGCCACTTTGCCATGACATGTGAACTTTACATCATGTACTACTCATGGCACTGGATTGGTCTGGATTTTGATTCATCATAGGGATTGTTTCAAGATTACCTATCATGTTAAAATATGATGAACATTATAATTCAATTATTTTACTGGTGAAAATTGAAATATAATTCTTATCATTTTATCAGGTTATAAAGAATGGAGAGATGCTTGGTGTTTCTCATTTGAGGAATAGAAGAGTTCTATCTAATGGTTTTAGTTC
This sequence comes from Theobroma umbraticum, assembly GCF_002168275.2. Classification (NCBI taxonomy): domain Eukaryota; kingdom Viridiplantae; phylum Streptophyta; class Magnoliopsida; order Malvales; family Malvaceae; genus Theobroma; species Theobroma umbraticum. Next base: position 3,737,466 of record NW_018397261.1, read on the forward strand.
CCTTGGCAAGGAGAATTTGCAGGTTGGCAATCCTTAAAGTATTTGCCATTGTTTAGAAAAAGTTAATTGAGAAGGATATTCATGAATTTAGTCTTAAATTGCAGCTGATGTACAGTGATGGTGATAAAGCGTTTGGCACATCAACTGAACTTTGCGTTGATGAGAGACTAAGAATTGCATCTGAAGGCATTATAGTGGTCAGGTAGATAATTTAAATGCTTAAATGAAGTCTATATGTTTCTTATTTGTTTCATCTGTGTTAACATCTCCCTTTTTCAGCATGGAAATTTTACGCCCCCAGAAGATAGATGGCATAATGGAAAATAGCTTAAAAGGGAAGATAAGAATTACTACGCGCTGCTTATGGCTTGACAAAGGCAAGCTTTTAGATGCACTCCATAAAGTGGCACATGCTGCACTCTCTAGCTGTCCTGTGAATTGTCCTTTAGCTCACATGGAAAGAACTGTGTCAGAGGTATTGAGGAAGATGGTAAGGAAGTACAGTGGAAAGAGGCCTGAAGTCATTGCGATTGCTTTGGAGAACCCAGCAGGAGTTCTCTCTGATGAGCTAAATGAAAGGCTATCTGGCAATTCCAATGTCAGTTTTGAGATACCAACGTTGAGAAAAGTGGTAGATGGACATCCAAAAAGGAGTCAGCCAAACAAGATAAAAGCAGAAGATGACAGTAATTTGCATTTAGAGAACGCCTCAGAAGAAAGTTTGGAAGGTTGGTCCTTGTCCTCTTGTTCACTATCCCCTCCCTCATTCTCTCTCACTTTTTCATGCAACTGTCTATCTGCATACATCTTTGTGCATGTAGACAAATATGTGATCTCAGATGTGTGTATATATTGCAATTTAAAGCGCCGTTTTCATTGATGTGTTCAATTCTCTTTATCATGATTTCTTTGTGCAGTTAGTGATGGTGAAGTTGAAAAGCTCTTGCCTGAGGAAGACACCACTACTTCAAGTCCTGATTCTCTGGAAAGGCATACACCCAATTCTGAGGATTCTGATGAATTCTGGAAATCATTCATCGCGTCATCATCACCTGTTAACAATTTGGTAAATGATAACAATGGATTGGTTGCAAAAAAGGAGCATAAGTCACAACTTAAGAGTGATGGCACTGCAAGCAGTGGAGATGAATCGGAAATTCCCAGCTCTCTATCTAAGTTGTCCAAGCCTGCCAAACGGAACAAATGGAAACCTGAGGAGGTTAAGAAGCTGATTAAAATGCGTGGGGAATTGCATAGCAGATTTCAAGTTGTGAAGGGGAGAATGGCCCTCTGGGAAGAAATATCCACAAGCTTGATGGCTGAAGGAATTAGTCGAAGCCCTGGGCAATGTAAATCTCTTTGGACATCTCTGGTTCAGAAATACAAGGTTCGTTCTTTCTCTTTTTAGTGTTTTTGGGGAACTATGATTACATACATCTATATTTTACATACAGCATTTGCATATATTTGACAGGAAAGTAAGGGTGAGAAAAAAAGCCATAAGGGATGGCCATATTTTGAGGACATGAATAAAGTTTTTTCTGATTTTGAGGCGACTGCGACAAAATGATGAAAGTTTGGATGAGCTAAAACATGAAATGTCCATACATAGCCTGGGAAATGACAAGATTCATGGCGGGATAAATATTGTACAATGGATTCATCATGTGGAATTCAATGGTGAAGTGGGAGAAATAGAGCCTTTCTGTAAACTGCAAGTTAAACAGGGAATTTACAGCTAGGGGTTTATTTTCTTTTCTCCTTTTCTATGTGTCTTATTCCCCGTTATGCATTTGGAAATTGTTTTTGTAGCATATGGTGATTCTAATTGAGTTGCTGAGTAAAATTACAGAGGCTTTTTTTTGGCTTAGGGTTTCTTCTGTATTTATTCCCAATTCAATGGTAAGACTGCCCTTTCTCCAAGTGAATGTAAAGCTTAAAGCCAAAGGTTATACCATCTGCAACAATATGTCATGGGTCACATGTCAGTAAGACATAGAATAAATTTTTGATATAAACATGATTTTTTATTATTTATTAGATATATTTTTTGAATTGAGAATGTGGGTATTTGATTTATAGATTTATTTAAGTCATATTTTCAGAATTTAAGATCATATGAGATAATAAGTTCCGACTTTGACTCGTGACACAACATTCATCAAATAAATTACCGAATCTTAAAAAACTAAAAGAAAATAGAACATATGTTTCTGAGCTGACGTTGCATCTTGCAAATTGTGAGCTAGCCCATCGAAAGCCCGCTGAGTCTTGAGCCTTTAGCTTTATAAGCCCACTCCTCATCCCAATCCAAGGTTCAAAGTCCAAACAACAACAAGTTGCAGAAAAGCCTGGGAGCGGGAAGTTCAAAACAGGCTCATTATTCTTCCCAAGCTCCCTGTGCGTTGCACGTCTCTAGAATCATTTGCAGCTTACCTTGCTTCCTTTCTAAATCTAAAATCATAGCAATGGTTACAGTAAGATTGACCTTACTATAACATTAAATAATAAAATTATATAAAAATAACAAAAACTTTATTAAACAAGATAATACGTAAATAATGGGTATCATATATAATTTCATCTATTTTATGTCAAATGTTATATAATTTTTTTTATCTCACCCTTTTACATTAAAATATAAAGATATTATTTATTTAATAGTAACATTGTATTTAATTAGTTTAATTAGGTTAAAACTCATTGCTTTCAAATATTTAAATGTTAAAATATAATTTAAAGATAAAAGGTTAACAATATAATTATATAATTTTAAGTAACAATAACATTTAAAATTAATATACATAACATTAACAATAATGTTAATTTACATGATGTTAGCATTATATATTAATGTCAATATAATAAGAATACGAATGTTATATATTATGTATATTGACCTTAAATATTAATGTTAACATTAACGTTAAAATATATATAATTATGTATACTAACATTATATAAGTATAATGATGTTAAAGCTAAGTTTTATATTAACATTAACATTTAAATATAATATTATATGACATTAAAATTTTAAGTTAAACTCATTACATTAGCATTAAAATTATATGATAGTAAATATTATGTAATAGAATTTTAATTAAAAATGCTATTCATACCTAAATGTTGTATTTACACAAGTAAAGATTAATTTTTACCATTATTATTAGGCATGTATGTCAAGGTATTGAGAAGACTTATTTAAAATAAATTTTATTTTAATATATAAAAATTGAACATTATTTTTTAAAAAATAATATGTCAATATGAATTTTTACCTTTATTTGTGTACATTTATGTATATATTTTAACAATATTTATTTTAAATATATATTTTTATTCTTATTCTCATATATTTACATTAATTTTTTTAAAAAAATATCTCATATTAACATTAACATTTTTAATTTTTTATGGAAGACTATTTCTAGCAAATTGGAGTTAATAAAGTATAATAATAATAATAAAGTGAAGAGATCTCAGCTAATAATAATAAAGTATAAAAAATCTTTACTAATTATATTATTTGTATTAAAATTTTATATAATTAATGATACTAATGAATTTATTAATTTTTTTTATAATTTGTAAGGAATAAAGTTAAAGGGTCCAAAGCAAGATAGATTTAGTTATAATACTATGAGCATGTTTGGCCTGGTTTTTTTTTTAACTTAAAAACTATTACAAAGCTCTTATAAAAAATAATAACTTTTAAAATTAAATTAAAACTGTTTAGTAAATTTTATTTTTATAAGTTCTTTTTTATAAATAAGCTGTTTGGTAAAATAATTTATATAAACTCTAATTTAGGTTAAAATTACCATAAAGGGTATTGAATAAATATTTTTCTATTAATCATGAATTTCTTTACTCAAAATAGAAAAAATTAACTTTATTTTTTATCTATTTAAAATAAATTTTTAAAAATATAAAAATATTTTTATATAACATAAAATTTATAATTAATAATAAATCATAAAAAAAGAGTTTCACAAATAATTTATAAATAATACATAATTCATAAATAACTTATAAATTAACGATTTTTATTTTCTATTAATGCAATAGCTATTTAGTTGCAAACTCTACCTATATGACTATCATTCAATGCTCTGAACTCATTTCTTCAACATTAAATAATTTAGGAAGAAAATCCGCTCTTACGCATAAGACCGAAAAATATTAAGAAGTTCGTTTAGCGTACTTTGTATTATTGCGAATATATTCCTTACTGCCTGAAATGGGCACACCAAACGCCTAACATGCCTAATTAAAAGTTTGATGTAAAACGTTCCTAATATTTCTTCGTTAGACACGCCTAGAAGTGGTTGGCGAAACTGCAGCTTGATTATGGATTTGCGTTAGGCATCATGATTCCTGTGCTGTTCAATTTTCAACTGAATCCGAAGGCACCGTGCAGCTTACTAGTTTCATTTTGATAAGTGATTTTAGTGCTTTCGTTGGAAAAAAAATTGCGATGAAGCTTCGGATAATTTATTGAAAGAAAACTTTTTCAATATAAAATAATTTTCTGAAAAATCTAATATTTTTTTATTTTCGAAAATATTTTCAGTATTTTAAATGATTTTATCAAAAAATCTTTCATCATGACTTATTTTCAATAATTTTCTATCATAAGATTATAAAAATTTTAACATTCATCAATTTTACAATACATTCAAAATAATTTTTCAAAATAAAAATATTATATTTATATTTTTTTAAAAGGTTGTTATAAATGTTAAAAATGATATATAAAAAATATTTAACTCTTTTTATTTATTTATGTCTCATCATATTGTTATACTCGTTTGTTTGTTAAGTTAATAAATCATAAATTAAAAATTAAAAGGAAGGAAAAGATTTTTATATATGAAAAACTTATTGTTTATTTTATATCTTAATAAAAATGATTAGAGTGATATGATTTTTATGAATTAATTGAATAAAAATAATTAATAATACTTTGTTGAGAAAAAGAATAACAAACAAAAAGATGAAAAAAATGATAATATTTTATTATTTTATTACTTTATGGGATCTATATTCTCGTTAAAAGGAAAAGATAATATTTTTCAAGTAAAATCATCTTAGTAGAGAAAACAAATAAAAAATATTTTACGTCCTTAGATATAAGATATTTTATACAAATTAATAAAAAAATTTTATTTGATTTGTAAAATATTTTATATTTATAAAATTCTAAAAAAAAGAAGATAGAGCCTCATTAGTTTGTATTGGTTTCCAAGAATCAACCCTTGCGTCAATTATACTTTTATCAAGACGTCTTAGGATGACCGGTATGTGAACAAATTCAGGTGGTTCGAAGAGAAAGAGCTCCGGGAAAGTTCAAAATCCGCAGCCTATGTCTAAATTTGACCACAACAAAGGGTGCTTCCATGAAGCTCACAGTAGCCTTTTTGTTGTTTAATTATCAATGCCAATTGCCAATGCTCTATTCAATCATGATTAAGCTCATTCTTTCATGGTTTCACCTCCATTCCCACTGGCAGTTGGGAAGAGTAAACGGCACTTCAACTTTATTGTAGGGAAAATACCGACGTCAGAGTCCTGCACACAACACGATCCATAGTTAAAAGGATCTCTTCCAAGGAAGTAGTATTTCCAGTTTGCAAGTCATCAAGCAGGAGCCCAGTTAGGGGAGAGCAATTTAGGAGCTCTGGCCCATAAAACCGCCCCATGTAAGGGCGGTTGGGGCCATGCTGGTGCCCATAAGCTGTTGGGCTTAGACAAGCAATGCCTCCAATTTCATTTTTTGAGGCTTATGACTTTGATTATAATCCTAATTAAAAAAAAAAAAAGGGATTTTGCCTTCAACTTGTAAAAACAGATTGTTGTCGTTTTAGTGTATACTCACATTTTTTGTTGTATTTTATAAAATTAGGAACCATTCTTGTCCATATATAAAATCAAGCCGCCATTTACTATGGTGGTTTGGCAAGGATTGGGTAATAAAGAATATAGACCCACTTGCCAAATATATATTCATCATCATGACTCAATCAATACTCACCTGGCCAAATTTGTTTTTCCTGCCTTCCAACATTAAATTTAAACCGACCAAATATATACACGCAATTCCCACATCTACAAAATAATATTATATACTATCTAAGTCTTGTTACAAGTTATTTTTTTTTCTTTTTTTATTTAAATTCTTTATTTATTTGTTTATATTTCCTTATGGGTTCCACACAAAGACAAGTTCCTTTTGACTGTAAAACGAATATTCTGGTTTTCTATTGCTTTTGAACTTGTCCCCGTGTAGGGTCTCTGTTTCGTCCTGGCTTCCAATTTAAAAGGATGAAACCCAATATTCAACCTAGGTTCCATTTTTCATCTCCATCTTTCTTCTTTTTTCCTCGTCTTGAAAGCTTTTATTGAAAGTTTTCGAAAATTCACAGAAGTTTCTTCTTAATATCATAGATAAGTCGGTTCAAGACTGGCACACGAGGAACACGGCCTTGACGATTACTTGGAACCTTATCTCTCATCTCCATCTATGTATAAAATTGGTTTCGACTACCCCATTTACGCAATCCAACAAAGATTTTGAATCGTAATTGGTATATCTTTGCTTTATCTTCCAACCGTTCCTTTCTTCGTTTCTTGTATATTTATATAAGCAAAGTTCTACCATGCAAAAGAAGAGAGTTACAGTAGTTTGAATCCCTGAGTTTCTATCCCAAGTTTTTCGATTCTTCCCAATCGGTCACCTTAAGGTTGCCTTAGGTTTTGTATATAGATTTGCATTGTGAAAGATGATGAAAGGTGAAGACTATGAACGCGTTCTCCGGTATTTCGACGAAGACGGAGATGGGAAAATTTCAGCGTCAGAGTTAAGCCGTAGACTAGGCCAGATGGGTGGAGAGCTGCTGTTGAATGAAGCAGAAGCTGCAATCGAAGCATTGGACTCGAACGGGGATGGTTTGTTGGATTTGGAGGATCTAATAGGGTTGATGGAAGAAGTAGGAGAAGAAGACAGGTTGAAGGATTTGAGAGAGGCTTTCGGGATGTATGACGCAGATGGATGCGGATTCATCACACCCAAAGGACTCAAGAAAATGCTCAAAAGACTTGGGGAGTCAAAGTCAATTGATGAATGCAAGGTGATGATCAAGCAATTTGACCTCAACGGAGATGGTGTTCTCAGCTTTGAGGAATTCAGAGTTATGATGCAGTGATCCATGGCTGTTTCGTTTTCTTTTTCAATTCTTTTTTACTCTCTTCATTGCTTGTATGTATATTTGACAATTTGTTCTTTGGGATTCATCATTCATTCTATCGCTCTGTTCGTGTAATTATCCATGGTTTTTTGCCAGTTAATTACTTTTAATTACAGATTTCATTCTTTATGAAGTTTCATTAGCCTTCAACTCTTTCAGAATATGATCATGGAGATGAATGCTATATAATCCCCTGTCTGCAGCTGCCACTTCTAATGCTTAATTTGCCTTTGGTTAGTTTATTCTGGTTAGAAGCGGGAAGGGAAACAGCGGGAACAACGCGGGAAAAGCTAGTCTCCAGCGTTTCCATCTTCAAATTCAACATGAGTTGCAAAAAATAGAATAAAATATCAAGGAAGAATTTGTTATTTTAAATAAAAAAATCTGTTTGTATTTTTTTATTTTTTAAGATATTCGAATTTTATTCTCTAAATAAAAAGATTATATATTAATTAATGAAAGCAGAATGAAAATCTATTTGTATGAATAAATTTTATTTATATTAAGTGAATCTATAAAATAAAGCTACAACATTAATAAATATATTCTTTTATCTACTTAATTAATCTTGTAAATTTGATATTTAATTTCAATCTATTCCTCTCTCTCTATTTATAAATATTAAATTCTCATTTTATTGACGTGGGTATCAAGCATGCTACCTGCCACTGAGACTTCAGACATCTTCAACTTTTCTCCACTCTTCTAACGTCTTACAAAGAAAAAACCAAGCCAACTTTTTGTAATGTAATTTCCGAGCAATGAAGGTTAAGCCTATATCAACCGTGGTACGACCCTCGTCCTTTGTTTTGGTGATCTGTAAATGAATGTCGTTGTCATCTACTATATGTAACCTATTGATACATTAGCTGCATGTCTCAAATCGACCAAAGACATAAAATTGAAAGTAAGGCAACATAGCGAACCATGTCGCGGCTTTCCCAAAGCTTTCAATGTTAATTTTTCTTTCTTGGTTCTTCCTATTAATATAGCTCTTTCAGAGGGATAACATTTTTACTCTTCCATTCCACTTTGGCTCTTGTACCCTTTCTCTTTCTTCAACTGCTGTAAACTTTCAGTCTACAAGACTCATAAATGTCTCCATTTGGTTTTGCTAAGAGAAGGGTAATTTTCCCATTCCAAGTTGTGGATTCTTGTATGCTTCAGTCCTTGAAACACCAGATGCAGGAATTTGTTCTAAAAGTACTCTGGCGGACTCTTGCTGTCACCTCTCTTGGAGAGGGAACTCATGATCAATGCCGAGTATGCAGAGGCCAACATGATCAGTTTCAAGTCTCAGCCTTCCACTGCGGGACCTATGAGAAGTTCCCAGAACATAGGTATGTACGAGTGGTTCCAGTTGCTGCTGGCGTTAAAATTTGACTTGAAAAACCCGCGTGCCAAAGTTCAACGCTATCCTTATTTCGGTATGTGCTGATTATTTTGAAAGAGAGACAAAAATAAAATTGGCTGCTTTAGTTTCTTGTCCCTTTTGACTTTTTTAATCTTCTGGATGAAAATTACCGTTGACTGCTTTTTGGTCCATGGAGTTAAAATTGGATTTGTTTTCAGCGATGATATTTTTTTTTTTGGCCCTTTTGTGTGTGAAGCAAGGTTCTCCGAGTACAAAGTCAAAAGCACATATATTCCTGTCTTACGCACATAGTAAATACGGGACTTGGGTTGATAGCAAAGCCTGGGTGGGATCAGAGGCCGAGGATGAGTTCTTTCGTGTCAAAGGGGAAAGCCGTAACAACAACGCTCCCATAACATGTCACATTTCTTTTTTTCTCTTATTTCACAAGGAACAGTTCCAGTTCCAAATTGCAATAGCAAAGATAATAGCACATCCTATATTTCATAGACATTGCCAATTGTATTCAAATCGATTGCAATCGTGTTTTTTGTCCCCATCCTACTTTCAAGAGACAATCCTGGGGCTACTGGTTCTCCGAGCCAAGGTGGCAGCTTTATTGAATCCCCTCCATTTATTAAAGCAATTAGTATTTCCAACCAGCAGAGGATAGAAAGGAACTTGTGGAGCTCTTTCAGGATCCCTTTTGGAGTGATCTACTAGTTCAACATCAAAATTTTCTATCAATCTACAGGGAGAAAGAAGGAGTTCAGCTCTTTCAGGATTGGTCATGGATTGAGCGAAGTATCAGTCTCTGTCTCTCCAAGACTCATGCATAGTCAGCCGCAAAGTCTTTAGACCCGTTCGTCCTTGGTCTTCCCTGGGAGTTCACAGATTTAGCTCCCAAGGAATCGGGGAAAAACTCAATGGATGGCAGTGAGAGAGCTCAAAAAGTCAAGTCCAAATCTACGAGGAAAAGAGACACAGGCATATCTGCTCCGCCGTTACATCCCTAGGTTGAGTCCAAGACTTGGCTTTAGAAAGAAAGAGAGACCAAATTCCCACTGGTAGTGAAGAATAACCAATCCTTTCAATCTCTTCTTAATCCTCTAGTTCACTTCTTGCGCAGCGAAACGTTGAGGCCTTGGGGGCTTCCAAGAGTTCCACAAAGAAATGTCTTATACGTACTCTTCCGTATTTTAATTGAACTGCAGATCATAGTTCTCTGTTTATAAGTCATAGACCATGTCAAAACTTAATGAATTGAGAAATTAATATCGGCAATCCACTTGGAAATGTATATTAGGGCCACCTTCAACAGGATATTACAAGGCAACGCTGTGATCACCGAGTCAGCCCAACATTGAATGATTGTCCTAATTCCAAACCTTAGACTGGAACAACTCTTTGTTGGAAATTTTTAAACATAATAAGATGGGAGAAATAATTCCACGTCGGGAAAAAAATGAAAAGAACAATTATATTTGTTGATGCGGATTTGTGTATTCAAATAATTATATTCATTCAAATCATTACATATTTTTCTTAAATAGTTATGTTTATTATATTCATACAAATTGAGATATCTTTGTGTATAAATAATTTTTTTTTCTTTTTTTGAGAGATATAGAAACAATTTACAATCAACCTCTCTTTTCTCTTTAAATATTTTTTAAATTGTTTCTACTTACTGTTTTGGTACAGAACAATTTTGGAAAAATTTGATAATTTTATCATATGTTGACGAATGCTCGATGAATTAATTTTGTCGTAATCAATCACTAACTTTATTGTATTTATTGTTAATGGAGAGAAAAGGATGCATTTTCCATTATGAAAAACAAGGTCTCTTCAAGAAAATCCGTTACTTCTTCAAGAAAAAGAAAAATTTACTGGCAGCAACACATTAAAATTTTTTATTGTGATAATTTTTGAAATTAATGTCTTGGGAGATAATAAGGTATGATGGATTGCTTTAGCTGCTAGCAAGTATGTGTATAAAGACAAATTTGTCCTGTCCAATCGACGAATAAGGATTATAAGAAGAAAGGTATCTTTATAATCATTTTATTAATAATTATAAGAATAAAATGATTGTTTTCTGCTTATAAGATTTACTTGATTTACTGCATATTTTATAGTATGTTAACTATAAAAAAAATGCTAATTATGTTTAATTCATTATTGATTTTAGATATTTTCATGAATTAAGTCATGAATTATAAGATTTAGGTTCAATTATACAGTAAATTTCTGTACTCTATAAAAAGTATGAATTTAGTTTTTATACAATAATTTGTATAAATTGAATTTTTATATTTTGTCAATTTGTTGATTTTAATTCCTAACTCTAGCATTGTCAAATTTAATTGTATATTGAAGTGACATTTTGATCAAATTGACATGACACTTAAATTTAAGTGTTAGAAACTGAGATTAACAAATTGACAAAATACATGGTACTTAAATTTAAGTGTGTTAAAATTAGAGACTAAAATCAACACATTGATAAAGTACAAGGATTCGATTTACACAAATAAACTAAATTGTAGGACATTTTTAAAAATAACCTTTAAAGATAAGATATTTTCAAAATAATCCCCTTTATAGTTTTAACTATTTTTATCCAAGTTAGAAAAATTACCTACGCCATGATTAGGTTGTTACATGTTATGTACAAAAATATGTTATATACATCATGTATAAAAATATGTTACATACCACAGTTAAAAAAAGTTATTACACATCATATTAAAAAAAAAAATTATTGTTACATGTCATATTGAAAAAATTTATTGTTACATGCCACATTAAAAAACATTTTATTATCTTTTAATGCTCTAAATGTTATTATTATTTATGAAATAAAACTTTAAATTTCTCAACTCTTTTCATTTCTTTTTTTTTTTTTACAATTTGACAACGATTAAAGTGTTTCTAACATGTTTTCATAAATCAAAACATAAATTTTTTTATCTAAAATACCTATTTCAACTAAAAATAAAAAAAAAACTTTCCTTTAAAAACTTAAGTTTATAAATTTCAAATTCTTGAATTCATTAATATTTAGGTCTCAAATTGATCCAATTAAAAGTTATTTTAAATATTTGTAATTATTTATACTATTTTAGTTTTATCCAAAATACCTAAAAATCAAATTCTCCAAATAACCACTCACCAAAACATATCAAAACCATCACTTGGTGTTTTGAAAACGCAAGAAAGAGAAATCTGAAAGGATGAAAGAGAAAAATCGAGAGCAGATGAATTTCAAAAAGAGAAATCGATAAAATTAGAGAGAGGGATGATGAGAGAGAGAAATCGAAAGCACAAATGAAGAGAAATTGTAATGAATGGTTTAACTTATTTAAAATAGTTTCAATAGTATGTTTATCAAATCAGGACTAAATATGATTTAAAACAATTAAATTGATTTTGATGGTTATTTTTAAAATGCTTTTATCATTGAATGTCATTTCTCATAATTTGCTCAATTAAAATTCATACTTTTTGTAGAGTATAACTAAAGATTTAAAAGAGAAGTTTAGCAAAAAAAAAAAAAAATTCATAGAGACCAAAGAAACTCTCCCATTCTCAACTGTTTGGGAACACTACCACGTGAATCCCTTCATGTGATCTAAACTTCTCCAAAAGAATTTTATCGTACGAGCTATCAGCGTGAGCCGCTTGCACAACATCAAGCACTTATACCTGCCTTTGACTCTTTTCCATAAATCCCTGAAGAATCCGCTTACGCTCTCCGCCATCATCCCGTTGAATGAGATGCTGCTTATGGCATATATATTCCTGCAGATTGCAAAACCCCGAGTTATGTTTCCTTTTCCGACACCAAAACACAGAGATCAAAACTAAGCCAAAGTCAGGCGAAACGAGGAATCCGTCTTCAACTATGGATAACGTAATGCATGCTACCTCCGGGGCTCATTTCTCCGGTTTGCTGCCCGACGGTATTGTTTCGTCGCGGCTGACCGCACCACAACCGGCTGAATATAATGCTCCCAAACAACCTTTTGTCATCGGTGTATATAATATCAACTAATCCCTACGCTTGAAACCGATTTTTTTTTTTTTTTTTTGCCTCTTGTTCTGTTTTGTGGTTTTGTTTTAATGCATAAAGGTTTGGCAACTTAATTTGGTTGCTGAGAAAACAAGGGGAAATTTTTCAGTAAACGAAGAAATTTTATTAATTTTAAAAACTTGCATGACATAATAAATCTTGAATCATGTAGATAAATGACTATTAATGATATAAAAAGAGGGAAAAAGAACAGTACATTTACACTTGACTACTCCAAATAGCAAAAGCCTTAGCAAGAGAAAATCAAGCCCCTCAACAAATAGGGACCTGTCCCATTCATCTAACTACAAACTAGTTTGTCGAAACATACATGAAACCACACAAGGACAGAAAGAGACCCAAACCGAAACAAGCTAATTACACAAAGAAAACTATAACCCAAGCATACTGCCTTGACTAAAAGCATCCAGATTTCGCTTCACCCCGAAGATAAGACTTCGGTTGACGTCCCTTGGCCTGGGCATATCAATTTAGGAGTCATTCCCTATCTCAAAAGCCCTGGTAGCATTCATGCATCCATCTTCTAGCAGGCAGCCTGGTTCAATTCCTTGAAACTTCTCCATGCAAAACATTACTTGTTGGCAACTTTCGGGTGATTCTCATGTGTTTTCTCATTATCCAAACAAAGCAATAGGAGAAATGGGGATGCCGGATATGGTGAAAAATCTCAATTTTTACTTTATGTTTCTAATTGATTTAATTGTTATTCAAAAAAAATGAGCAGGAGTCTCTGGAGGAACTGCATCAGGCAAAACAACGGTGTGCTACAAGATCATACAGCAACTTCATGACCATAGAGTTGTACTTGTCAATCAGGTGTCTAAATGAAATCTGTAGCATAAGTAATTTATTGATTTCGTACAACGGGCTTAGGCTTAGTTTGGCATTGTAGTTGGTTTGGAAAGCTGTGGTCTGCGAAATTAGCCAACCCAGGGCCAAGCTCACCCTTAGTCACGTCCTATTTCCTGGGATTTAGGATTTATTAAGGATTGAGAAACAAATATTGGAAAGTTCAATTCTTTTGATTTTAAATACCGTAGGATTCATTCGACCGTGGATTGACAGATGAGGAAGTGAAGCTTGTCCATGAATTTAATTTTGATCATCCTGGTAAGTTACTATATGTTGATTCAGCAGATTGTCTTCTTGTTGTTGTAGTGATTCATACTTTATATTGACCTAAGTCCTTTGGTGATTTTTCTATAGATGCATTTGATACAGAGCAAATGTTGGAACGTATTTGCAAGCTTAAATCTGGTCAATCTGTTCATGTTCCAATATATGATTTCAAGCAGCATCAGCGTCGCTCTGAAAGTTTCAGACAGGTAATTTCATTCTAATATATACCATGCTCAACTATATTTGGCTTGTGAAATGCACATATGTTAGGATTGTTGTCCTTGCTAAACATATTTGTTGATTTGGTTAATCGACTGTCTGCTAACAAGCATTATACACTGTCGAGTGCAGAAATGATTAACATTTTCCCATGGATTTCTATCTGGGATTCTAAGCCCAGAATCATGATACATTCCTTATCATTTCAAAGTAACACATCAGTCTGGCTATATCCAATAAATAAGACGTAATAGTTGCAGTTTCATCTGATCCCGGTAGCTAGCTCATGTCTTGAAGAAACTTCAATTAGACCATGTCCAACTATTTTCTTGATTGTTGATGCCTTGAACCATTAGTAGTTCTTTTGGTCACCCAATTTTGATATGAAGAAGCCTTATAGTATTTTTTTTTCTCGTTGTCGAATTCTAAAAGCATCATCATTGAATCTGACTCAAAAAATGTTGTGTCTTGGGTATCTGACCTTAGTACAACCCCATGGCGACTGCGACAGCTCATTCTTCAGATTTGCTCAATCAAAAACAGAGTGGCTAGTGGCTGGCATATTAGGCACATCTCAAGGTCATGTAATGAGGCTGGAGACAACTTTGCTAAATCAAAACTTCGGAATTGTTAAAGTCCACTGGCTGATTTCATGTTTGACTGTCAGTTTCTAGAATAACTATGGTATAGGGGCAAAAAGATGTAAACTAAAAAATTAGAAAATTGCTGAAAATTAGCTAGACACACTTTAATGAACTATGCCAGTGGGAACTAATAAAACTGATTTTATCTGGTCAGTTCATTTACAATAAACTTCTCAATGCTGCTACATTCTAGCGCTCAAAGACTACATTCTCATGATAAAAAATAGCTGAATTTGTAAAACCTTTGTTGTTCTGTCTATAACTCAGAAATTGCATCTGTTAACAAGATTTTGTGTCCTGCATAATCTTCTTTCTTATAAAATTCAGTGAGTTCTGGTCTTCTTTTCTGTTCCACGGTCCCTCATTGATCTTATGCTTCATGTAGATGCTGATGTGAGGCTTGCCCGCAGAATAAATCGTGACGTGACACTGTTGAGAGGGGCAGAACTTTACAATCTTTTCTTGTACAGGCAAGTCTGTAGCCTGTTTTGATTTAAGATATTGAGAGTTGAAACTGGTAAGGATAAAGTATCTGGCAGCATAGGAAATTTAAAGACAGACTTATTTTCAAAAACAAATAGCTTTGAGAACACAATAAGAGAGCCATACTTTTTTAAGTCATCTCTATCTTCCTTATAGTAATTTACTTAATTGTGCAGCATGCAAAATTTGTGAAACCAGCTTTTGATGATTTTATTCTGCCATCAAAAAAGTATGCCGATGTTATCATACCCCGGGGTGGTGAGAATCATGTAGCAATTGATTTGATTGTGAAACATATTGGTACAAAGCTTGGTGAGCACAACCTCTGCAAAATATATCCGAATGTGAATGAGATCCAGTCAACATTCCAGGTATTGATCATGTATAAACAAAGCCATTCTTATCATCATTTGTATCTTCTTCTTCTTCTTCTTCTGAGATTATGGGCAAGTTCATGCAAAGGAGTAAGAGACAAATTAAGATTTACATGATTCAAAAGGCATTTGATGGTGCATTTGCTTGCTACCTGAGTGCAATAAAAAATGATGCTTCATCATATGTTCTTATTGCTTTTATCTAACGCTACGACATGCTTACAGATTAGAGGTATGCACACTCTTATTCGTGACAGAGATATAAATAAAAACGATTTTGCTTTTTATTCAGAGTGGCTAATCCGACTGGTACGTTCTGCTATTGAATTGCAGTAAAAGAAAAGATTTGTTCCATTTGTAACAGAATTTAATTCTATGCATTTTTCAGGTGGTGGAGCATGGGCTCGGATACCTGCCATTCACTGAGAAACAGGTGATCACACCTACAGGTATTGCTTGAATGAAACAGCCACAAGTTTGACTCGTTATCTGGGCTCGAACCTGAAAGCTAAAAGATATTTGTATTTTATTCTCTTCCTTGACGCTAGCAGGAAAACTGCATTTCTTTTTATATTGTAATATTGAATTGAGGTACAAAATTTGAGTATGTCTATTATGCTCTCCCAGGATCAGTATACGCTGGAGTTGATTTCTGAAAGAAACTGTGTGGAGCATCCATTGTTAGCAGGTGAGGCAAAATCCCAGTATTGTATTACGAATCTGATGTTCTCTCCAAGATTTTCGTTTATTATAACTTCATTCCCTTGAGCTACGATTTGCAGTGGTGAAAGCATGGAGAACACACTGCGAGCTTGCTGCAAAGGAATCAGAATAAGGAAAATCCTCATCCACCGTGACGGTGATAATGGAAAACAGGTGATGTTTATTTGTAGAATTGGAATACGTCCATACTTTCTCGTTGCTTTCAGAAACCATCCTGGATAAAAAAAAGTAAGGTCTCACTGGAAATTTGGCATCTGCTACTTTGGGTTGGGCAGCTTATATATGAGAAGCTTCCCATAGATATTTCTCAAAGGCATGTACTGCTGCTGGATCCTGCTCTCGCAACAGGTAAAGCAAAATTTCTAGCCTTCAATAAGCAGCATTAGCGTTGTGATCATCACCAGAGAGGAGGGTGACAAAAGGAGGCTCTCCATCTTTTCTTTTTTCAGGTTGCTCTGCCAAGCAAGCCATCCAACTCCTCCTGGAGAAGGGTGTTCCAGAGTCCCAGCTAATATTTCTTAACCTCGTCTCTGTGAGTTTCCTTCAATGCCTGGTTTCTTGATTTGGGAAATTTAACCTCAAAAATGGATTCATGGAGCTGTTTTAACCCCTAAATTTCAGGCACCGGAGGGAATACATTGCGTATGCAGACAGTTCCCGTCCGTAAAATTTGTCACGCCAGAGATAGCTGTTGCATTGAATGATGAATTCCGAGTTACACCGGGGCTGGGTGAGTTTGGTGATCGCTACGTCGTTATAGATAATTATTCATTGCCGATTGAAGACGAACCTGTTGGGATCATTTAAAAGTTAAAACGAAAATTATCTAAAGAAAATGAATTGTCACCGTAATCTTTTATCGATGATATTGGAAGCATTTGATACTAGACAATGAAACACTATAAGATGATTGACAAATCAAGGAGAAAAATTTGGTCCAATCAAGTGCTGCTTTGTTTCCGAGTATTTTTCCAACAATGCAAACTTGTTTCAGATGCAGCATCGACGGGCTTATTAAAAAAAAGACTCTTGAAAATTAAAGAAATCTGCTAGCATTACTTATTGATGAATTCTGACAAACACGAAAAAGAATCACTATAAATATATATATTCACAGCGTCCTCTCTTTCTTTTATGGGATGTTAAATAACTTAAATACAAAAAGTATGCTCTTCGTGCTGGCATCGAGGAGATGGGGAACAGCACAAAAGCAGTGCAACCATGCCAGAAGTTTGGTAGGTTTCACTCCCTTAATACCAACCATTCCCCAGCTGGCCTGAGAAACACAACTTAAAACCTATACTTCCATTATACGGACAAAATAGCTCCCCATTGAGCCCCCCCACCCACAGGCCACAGCACAGCACAGCAAATTACTTGCATACAGGCTTTAGGAGAAGAGCAGAAAATTTTGGAAGAAAAGAACCATTTGTACAAAAAGCCTTCACATGAAGTAGCTGAGAGCCTTCTTTCTTCTTGAACCACCCTCACCATAGAGCTCATTCCATTGAAGCAGCTCAGTCATGTTTACAGACTCAGATGATACACTGGCACATACCTGTTTAAATATGAATTGAAGTAGCTTAATCAGTTCAACTTTTGTTTTTTCTTTTTTTGTTTGAAGGAAAAAAAAAAACTATTAACTTCTATTTTTCAATTACCCGCTCATGAGCATATTTAAAGTCCTCCATGTTTAGAGGACGTATATCAGCACTCCCACTCAAAGGCGGGGGAGGTTTGCCCTCTGCTAGAGCAGCAGCTCGTTCCTGCCATGGATTTTGAAACTATTAGAAACTCATTGGCATTATGCAAATAGAGATATGATTACTCGAACTATCCTTGTTATTTTACTTCTCATCTCTATTTCAGTAAATTAAAAAGAATAAAAAAAACAGATATTTACCACGGTCCCTTTAGAACAAAATAAATCAGTCTACAAAGACATAATTAAATCTAGGCAGACAACATTTGCATAACAATTGGACGCCAGTCACTTGAGCTGTAAACTTAGGAGTTAGACTCATTCATACACTTGGCTAGGTCACATCAAGGATTAGTACTTTGATTAGGGAAGGCATGATTATGAATAATCTACCCCGCAAAACATGGTCAATGCTACATCAAACATCACAATTGCAATTCCGACTACTAGGATCAACTCATTCCATCTAGCTATGGTCATTAATCCTAACTTCATGAAGCCATCATCATTAGGTTGACAAATTACAAGTAGAGCCCAAAGCCTTCCATATAAAATAGTAAACAACCTATTCACTGGCCAGAATACCTACCTTTTTCTCCTTTTCCAGAATCTCTTTAATTGGACGGTGTGCAGCAGTCACACATAGATTCTGCAATATAACAGAGTAAACAAGCAGTCACCTAAAAAAGTCCAAGAGAAATTTCATTGGAAGTGGGAAAAGTGAAGTAAATGAAACCTTCAAGTCGCTCCCAGAATATCCATCTGTCATACTCGCAACAGCATCAAAATCAACCTCAGGAGACAAGTCCTCTTTTGCAAGAATAACCTTTAGTATCTTCGCTCTATTTGCAGCATCTGGCAAATTTACCATCAATCTGCCAAAACTACCAAACTATTAGTAGATGCTCTCAAACCACCAGTGCATCAAACTGGAGTAAGCTGGTGCTATGTGCCCATGTATAGCTTATGCGCAAGAGTTGGACCGCAGTCAAAAGGATCTATTTGGGTTATCAATGACATATTACAATAGTAATTTTTGAAATAGTGAAGCTAAAGATTGTTTTAGGGGGCAGGGGGGGAGGCAATTCTTACAAGTATTTTGCGTACAAGATATACATGTTTCAAAAAAAAAGGTAAAGGCCTTTCCTTCTGCATTTTCTACTAAAATGGTTAGATCACATCTGGAGAAATGCTTTCTGGCAGGAAAGTAGGCAGTGGTGTTCTCCCAGTTTGTGTTGATGGGAAGAAAATGGAACAAAGGAAATGGGCATTGCTTGCTTTTTTTGTTTCTTTTTTTCCTCCAAAAGAAGCCAAAAATACTTTACCTACGTGGCAGCCTTCTAATGACAGCCTCATCAAGGTCAAAAGGCCTATTTGTGGCTGCAAGTACAAGAACCCGTTCTGTGTCTTTTGTGCGTAGGCCATCCCAGTTCACCATAAATTCATTTTTCATCTTACGCATGGCTTCATGCTCCCCTGGATTTTCTCTCCGCCAACATCTAGCTACAACCTATAAGTCACAGCAGAGATGAAAGGAAAATTACAATGCGCAAGCCCAAATTGCAAATACAATTGAGATCACGAATAACTAACCTCATCAACAAATACGACACTAGGAGCAATTTTACTGGCTAGGGAAAAAACAGCTTTAACATATTTCTCACCCTCACCAAACCACTGCAGCAAAATATATATATATAAATTTTGAATAAGATATTAAACCATAGCAAAACCAAATCAGTTAAAAGAAACAACAGAATTAACCTTTGATGTGATGCTTGACATGGATATATTGATGAAGTTTGCACCAGCTTCAGTAGCCACAGCCTTTGCCAGCATAGTCTTCCCAGTTCCAGGAGGTCCAAATAAGAGATATGCCCTTGCAAGGCTGTTTACATAGAAGTTAAGAATGAGAACAATCTCGAAAAGTAAAGAATAAACAAAAGAAGGGGGGGGGAGAAGGGGGTGCAAAAAGTGGGGTTTGAAAGAAAGGGAAAGAGAATTACAACAAATAGAAACAAATCATATTCCAAATGAACACATATGACCAGCAAAAATTTTAAATGATACAGATCATTGCTATATATTAGATAACCTTGGTCAGTTGTCCCTTGCAAAAGAGTTCAGGCCTCTGTAAAGGAAGCATAACCAACTCTTTTAATGTATCCTTCACATTTTCAAGAGCCCCAATGTCATCAAATGTAACTCCAATGTCACTGGGTGGAATGACATCAGCTAAAAGCCTTTTCTCAAATTCATTTTCTGTTACAACATCCTGAAATCAGCAAAACAACCACAAAGAAGATTAATGGTTAGATACACTATAATTTTAGGAAACAGAATACATGAATGAGACTTGGTATAATGTATCTCATTTTGCAGGAAGGTACGACAAGGACCTTAAGTGACTTCTTCAAGCTTTTAGATTCATTCTGGATAGCCTGTAAGATTCCAATGCCATCCTGGATGCTGCCAGAATTGCAATTGCATTACAATTTTGTTTCCAACTGACAATTAACTATTCAGCAAAAAATTTTGAAAAAGAGATGAGAATATTATCTATCAGGTACCTCTCACAAGACAAAACAAGCCTTGAGTCAGCATCAGCTTCAGGATTCTGCATTAGATGATGACTTAGAGCCCATCCAACTACCTTCTCAGCACCTGCAATGGATACCAAAAATATAAATTTTTGGGTACATAATTATTGGCATTTATGGAGATGAAGATATGTCAAAGGAAAACTTACTTTCATTTGTAAGGCTTTGATCCTTGATGCACAAAGTTTCAAGCCCTTCACATTCCATCCCACTCCGACTTAAAACCTACATAGAAAAATGAAAAACATAAAATTAATAATCATTTTCCAAATGCCACATCTATAACCATAGCATGCGGAGAGAGTTCTCCAACATTCCATAAGCTCAAATTTTAGAATCAATTAAGATGAAGCCAAAGAGTAATTTAACCCTCATCGTGGTAATAACAAAGTAATCACATGCTCTAATTTGTTAGGAGGCTTAATGCTAAGTGCCAGGGGAGGTCAGGAGGCAGGGAGAAAATCATAATGCCAAGTACCTAAAGAGCAACACCTCCCAAAGGGTGAAAACGTTAATAATCTCATCTTTCACCCACAGATCAATTTCTCCAAATCTAAGCCTTTGGAAATCCATAAAGTACTCTCAAAGCCACTTCATTTCTGCACATGCCTAATTTTCAGTAATTAAATTGGCAGCATTCTCAGAAACCAATCTAACAAATGACCAAGTAGATCCTGAATACAGCATATGAGAGACTATGAACCACTTGCTATGGGATGTAGTTACTTTCAGGAGCCAACAAGTCTTTTCTCTGTTGTTTTTCCACCTAAAACACCAGAAAATTAACAGAGAAGAACCATTCCAATTTTATCAAGCTCCTGTCAGTGAGAATAACATATAAAGCCATTGACCGTGGGAAGCAAAAGACCTTACAAAAAAACCCCCCAATGGCAAACCCCCTTGGGTAATTACTCCCTCAAGATGTCAGAAAACTTTGTAAATGATTTGATGTCAATATATTACCCCTGATACAGCATCCAAAACGAAAAATACACCTTGTCATCACCCCTGGAACAACAGTAAACTTCATAGAGAATTTGGAGAAGGCACATCCACTGATTATAAATCCTAATCTTAAGCACGAGTAAATTTATTCCAGTGTAAATTTCAAAGTGCAAGACACACCACATCATACTGCAAGACACCAACATAATGGGCATACATGTATAATAAAAACATGCTAAGAAAAAAGATCCTCTAACCATAATATTGTTTCTATGACATAATATCTAGGTGACTAGCCAGGGAAGTTCTCCCATGCAATTGTGCCATCCTTGATAGCAATATAAGATTTTCAAAACTCCACAACAACTTATCTGAAGAAAACTAAAAAGTTTCACTGGACCTAAACTCCCCCAAGAGAACATAAAAGCAACATAAACCAATCTTTAGCATTTAAAGACCAGAAAAAAGTATGACAGAAAAAGGTATACTAACAGTTCGCAGTAGATTCAGATTCCCCTTCATTTTCAGAGTTTCAGCATCACAATCCAATTGATGCTTCCAAGATGCAAGCAGGGCTTCATCCTGCAATGGTACATAAGCTTCAATATGTTCCATTTGAAACACACATATAGACAGTGCAACAAACACAATCTATCATCTGTGATACAAGATTTGAACCTGTGGCATGTGAATGGTCACTTTATTTGGAAAAAGCTTAGTCAAAAGTTTTGTTGCCTTCGGAACTTCCTTCCCCCTGTCATGCAACCTTCCAAAACTATCCTGAAAATATCAAAAGAGAACAAACATCAGACCACTGTAAATCATGAATAACCAAATAGTCTCTAAAGGAGGTAGAGTGTGCAGGCAAGTGCATGTGTGTAAGGGAGGAAAAGCATATTTGCATAGGAGACGAAAGCTTATGGTGACAGGAGGAAAGGCAAATTTTCTTAGTATATGAACAGCTGCTCCAGCATCTTTACAACATAACTAAAACTGAAAATAGTATTATAGATAAAAGAGCGCAATTAAATGTTGAACTGAACATCCTTAATTGATCCCAAATTAAATTCAGAAGGACACCCAACACCAAGAACAACATATTACCTATATGCTCCAAATCAAGTTCTCGCAAGAGAATTCTCAAGAACATTGAACTTACCATTTCCAGTTACATGCCATGCAATGAAAAATATTCAATCAAGAATTTATCAACAAGAAAAGGCTCAGATAACTTTTACTCAAGCATTTCTATGGCACCATCAAAGAAAGAAAATATCAACATCTTTCACCATCTATACCTACCAAATTGGTAAAAATATTCAGTTACACAGGAAATGAATTGTACAGTCAATAATCAATGCATAATTTGTTACCCAATAATTGTTCACCGGCAACACTTAAACAAATGTCATCACACATCTATTTGTACTACATATATCATTGTCAAAATCCAGAATTATGACCTTTTAATTCCAAGAAAAGCACAGTGAAGCAAGAAGTCAAATACTGTACAATAGTATGCAATTAATTTATCTAAGAAAGCCATGGGCTGGGGGCAGGGTGGGGGAGGGATCATATATCAATGAATGAAAATGCCAGTTTTGTCTAGAAAAGCCCTTTGAACATTATACTAAGTACCGAGACAATATGCTTTAGGCATGAGGTTTAAGGGATGGGAAAAGCTTTTTGTCCATTAGGTCATGCAAACCAGCCATCAGAGAAAAAGATAAAAGATAAATTACATAAGCATCAAAATCAAAAATACATTTATAAAATTACTCTAGAGAGTTTCATGTGTTAAAGAATATGAGACTGATGCAAGCATTTCCCATTACAAACTAATAAAAAGCTTGAAAAGGATGAAAACATAAAGAATTATTAATATGCAAACACCTTGTGACCGCTTTCATCGCAAAAAGCACCCACAGTCAACGGTAGTTACAAAAGTAAATAACACAAATATTACCATCCATAGCGCCATAACTTAGGCAACCCCCGCTAGAGACAGAGAAAGAGAGAGAGAGAGAGAGAATCTTCAAAAAATAAAATCATTACCGGAAATGCCAAGTCAAGGAGAGCAGTTTGACTGCCACCAAATTTTGTGAAAAGCAAACCACCAGGATGTGACTGCAAGGATAAAATACCATAGGGTAAGGTATTCTTAGATCTTTTAACATTTAAATGAGAACAACCCATATTACTCTAGAGTCCAAGGTGAAACCAACCAATAATGAAAAAATGGTTCACAATGTTTTGAGATAGTAGTTCACCCCCAAACTAAAGAAATATGATATTTAATGCCTAATGCTATTTGAAACATGGATCATAGATCATACTAAACTTGGGGTAGGCTTATACAAGTTATAGAGATTGCTGAGAAAACAGCTAAAAGTCAATAAGCAGTTACACTGCAGAACAGCATTTCTTTGGTCGTTGACACTATTAGCTTCCTCTTTGCATCAATCTACCACTGAAATTCTCGGCTTTTTGCAATTTTGTTTCCAATTCTCTCTCATATTGATTTTCTCTTACTTTTATTTATCTTTCACAACCCCAAAACCAGGTGAATTTATTTAGCTTAATGTATCAAAAGACAGAGCACAAGAACAAGTCTTAAAAGATAACAAGAAAAACATGTGTACCTTCTCCTTACGATTGTCAGTATGAGTATGTGAACCAATTACAATGACATTATCAGGAAGCTTTTCAAGTCTGCTTTTAAATGTAGTATAAGAGTCTGTATTTCCTGCAAGAGACTTCTCAGCATCTTTCATAAACAAAATAAAAGGAGAAGTTCTGCTCTCACTGTATACAGCCTGATAAAAGATCAGATTAAGTCAATAAGAAACCAAAGAATGGAAGCAGACCACATAACTAGACAGGTATTATACACTTATGCAAACATAAAGAAAAATATACCTCAAACAATGTGTTAATGAGTAATCTATCTAAATCCTCTGTGCTTGAGTTCTCCAAACGAAGATCAGACACTAGAGAGCAAGAACAAGAGAGACAGCACTTTAATAATCTGCAGTAAAAAAAGTTTAAACATAAACACAAAACATTGAGGGATGTATAAGACATTACCATTGCAGAAAAATCCATGGCCACCCTCGCAAATATTTCCAAGGTCAACGCCATCGGGCACAGGTTTATCAAACCTTACACCAATTTTTGAGAAAGGATTGTCATCAAAGAGTAAGACTACCTTCCCACGAACCCCATTAGGCGGGCCTCTGCAGATTGAATTGATAAAGAAAAAATTAGAGCATGGTGATAGAGAAATACCTTGTCACACCAAGAACCACAAAAAGATAGATGGTAAGAGCACGTGAGAAATAGAATACAGATAAGAAAACTATATGGCTGGCCATATTCGGTGAGTTGAGATAAAGTGGAACGGCTTTTCCATTTTTAGCCTTAAAAGAGACAACTAGAAGGGCAATTAAAGTTACAACATATCACTAAAACTTGTTAGATTGGTTTCAATTAATTTAAAAATGTGCAGAACAGGCTGAAAGCAAGTTTTCACACAGCTATTCCTTAATTCTCATTAATTATTTCTTTGAGAAAGGCTGCTGAGGACCACAACATATCACTAAAACTTGTTAGATTGGTTTCAATTAATTTAAAAACACGCAGAACAGGCTTTAAAAGCAATTTTCACAGCTATTCTTTGATTCTCATCAAATGATTTCATTGAGAACAGGCTGCTGAGGACCACACAGACATTTGAAAGTTAAAGATTTAGTAAGAAAAGTAAAGGTGTGTTTGCTTCGCCAAAAGGAATAGAATGAGAATGGAATAGCCTTTCCGTACGAATAGAATAAGAGATGAATAGCTATTATGTAGTTTGATTCATGGGAATGGAATAGGACAAAAGTTACTATTATGAATTATTCTAATATTTGGTTAGCAAGAATAGTTTTAGGAATAAAGGAATAATTGATATATTACAAAAAAACTATTTATTATAATAGTTCATTTTTAAATTAAAATATTCATTATTTTAATAATTTACTAAAAATATTAATAAATTATTATGTAAATGTTAAAATGATTATTTATTTTAATTTACAAAATATTAATAATTTATATTTCATTTAAAATATTAATAATTTATAATTAAAATATTTATTTTATTATTTTATTTATTCTTTATTTTTAAAATATAAAAATACAATAAATTTATAATTAAAATTTTAATTTAATTTTTAAATTTAAAATATTAAATTTTTATAATTTATAATTAAAACTTAAACCTTTTAATTTCATATTCATTCTAATTTTCTTTTAATTTTAAATCCATTTTAATTTAGTGAGACAATGAGAGAAGCACTTGGGCAAAGATTGAAAGAAACTTTAAAAAATAAATAAATTGCTTTTATATATTATAGTAATTCTTAAAATTAATGAAGGACATTTTTGTCAACTAGTTTTTTACACTATTCCTTACCTCCTGAAATAACCAATACCAAGGCGACTTTGGTATTAGCTATTCTCTCATCTCCCTGAATGTCCATTTTAAGAAATGATCATTCCTTCCAACCAAATAAGATGTTAAACAAGAATTAAGAATAAGGGAGGAATCGCTATTCCATTCCCCCAAATCAAACATATTGCAATGGTACGTTTGGTTTGTGGAATGGAATGAATGACATAAAATAATTATTCTACGAGAATAGAATATGGAAGGAATAAAATAGAAGGATTATCATGTAGTTTGGTTCATAGAATAGAATAGGGTAAGAATTGCTATTATGACTTATTTTAATGTTTGATTGGTAAGAATACCTTTGAAATAATTAAAGAATAATTGATAAAATCACAAAACTACCTTTTATTATGATAAAATTTATTTTAATCTAAAACAAAAATAAATTCTATTTTCATTAAATATCAATAATTTATTATTAAATAATTAATATAAATTTTTAAATTTTCTAATTTATTATTAAATTAGTTATATGATTTTTTATTTTAATTATTTGACTTTTTTCTATTTGCATTTTTATTTTTTAATCTTTTAATTTTTTTCATTAAACATCAATAATTTATTATTAAATAATTAATATAAATTTTTATTTCAATTTCTTTTTATTTTCTTTATTTTCATGTTTCCTTTTTTCTTCATTTTCTTCTTTTCTTTCCTTTTCTCATATCTGTTGCCGACAATCGGAGAAATAGCCGGTGACATTGGAGCACCAATCTAGCGCTAGCTGGGGCTGGCATCAATCTGGCATTGACCGCAGCCAAATCTGGTCATTGAAGCACCGATTTGGCCAATGGCATCACCAGATCTGGTGCTTCCTGCAGCCAGATCGACGCTCCAACGGCCAGATCTGGGTGCAACCAGTGCCAGATCAACACTCCAACACCGCCGTGATTTCTCTGATAGCCGACAACGGAGAACTTGGCAATGACGACAGCCGAGGACAGCTGCAAGCTTAGAGAGAAGGGGCGAGAGGTAGATCAAGAAGGGAAAAAAGAGAAGGAGAAATAGAGGAAAAAAAAGCTTTTTAAAGGGTTAGGGTTGTAATCTCTAGGAACTAGGGACATTTTTGTCCAATAATAATTTTACCTGTTCCATCAGCCATGAAATGACTAATAACAAGTGGGAGAGGGGAATGGTTAAGCCCTTTTTTTGGGAATAGCCATTCTATTCCCAACAGTAAAAGGCAACCAAACAAATGCAACACTATTCTGAAGGAATAAGGGCAGAATGGCTTAGCCATTCCCCTCTACCAAACATGCCATAATTCATTGGGATGCTTAAATGATAAGAGAAGATATGCAGAATTCAGGCCACCTTTTGAATCTCTCCAAAAAGAGTAGAGAGAGGTTGCAGTACCTAGATGAAGACGCTGTGGAATATAGACCACCTGAAGTTGAATTCATAAATTTTACTCTGTCACCTGCAAGTTCCATGTTAGGACAATAGTCACAAAAGTAAAAATCCAAATAATAACATTAAACAATAAAACTTCTGAAAAAATCCAAATAATAACATTAAACAATAAAACTTCTGAAATGTCAATAACATGAAAACCTACTTTAAAAAGTCTTTGAAGAAAGTGTAAATACCGATTTTAAACATTTGATTCTTAGATGACCCAGATGAGGAGGGCATGGTATCAGCTTCTGTCTTCGGTTGAGATTCAGGCCCACAAGAAGGGGCAGTGACAGGGCTTGATGTTTCAGGTTCAACAGTTGGAGTCAAACTCTTCGCCAAATCAGTAGGTCCAGGACAATGTTTGGTGCAGGTGCAGGATTTTTCTGCATTGACTCCATCCTTCAGCAGCTCAGCTTCCTTTGAAGACAAACCCTACAAGATATTTATAATTGACAATTCACCAACTTATGAGCCTTTAGAATCTTGACTTGTCAAGCAATAATATGCTAACAATGAAATTGGACAATGACAGCCATAAAAATGCAATAATCTCAACAATCAACTATCCCATAAAAATAAAGATCCCTTACACCCACAAAAGAATGGCTATCAAAAATGAGCAATTTGGCCCCGAAATAATTAGCAAGTGCCTTTGTCAGCATCTCCTGATATATCTCAGACCCTGCATATGCATTTGAAGGAAATAGTTCAAGTGTCCCGTTTAAAGCTACGAATACTAGCAGCACATCTTTGTATTGACATAAAAATAACAAAATTAAGTCACACACCTGCAGGACCAGAAAGTAAAATCCGTGGATTCACAGTAGTTAACTCTGAAGTATACTTTGCATGCTCTTTGTGCTTGAGGTGTATAAATGAAGCTGCTATCAGCACATTTTTCGTATTTTCACTGGAAAAATAGAAATTCACTAATTATTGAAGCCCCATTGAATAGAAATAAATTACCAAACAATTCCCATCACTTTCATTCGGTTGGGGGAAAAACATTGAGAATGCACAGAAGAAAAGATAGCATAAGCTTCAATAGCTAAACTAACATATGAACAGTGTAAGATCTGCATAAAGTCAGAACATCGCTTGGATACTTCCAACATCTATCTGACCAAACCTTTCACGTGTCAATCTTGAATTACTACTCATCTCAGGTTAAATTAAATACCCTGTGCCAGAATCACAACTTATTGTATCATCATATACCTATGATTACAAATTATTAAAGAAACGGTAATCAAAGTGCTGATTTACTTGTTTCTTTTCCTTTCCTTCGTTAACAGACTCTCACGCTCAATAACAGAGTTCCTTTTCTAGATTCGGACCAAATCATGATTCAGTAACTAACATAGCTTCTATCTACTCTAGTATTCAAAGTCAGTGAGCACTGCAATACTTTTCTCATCCACTCCTTCCCATCTTCACTCCTTTCTCTTAAATTATCTTTGATTTGCTTAACACTACAATTCCCTATTAACTTGGTTCTTTTCCCTTCCTTTTCCGTTTTCCTTTCAGCATTACTTGAAGTTAGGAGCCCCAGATCCCTGAACATATAGTCTATCAAAACCTTGTCTAACATACATTCAAGTGGCTCTTCACTTTACATACTCTAACTCCTAATATAGAAATCTTAAAGACAGTTTCCTTCATGGGTAGAAAAATTACTATTGTTTAAAATTTAAGCTTTCAACCTTTAATAGCCAGATCAGGTACATTGGTAGGAAAACTGCTCTTATCCCAGCTACATTCCAATTCCAAAATAACAAATTTATGTTTTCAGTTCTTTTTTTACTGCTGAAAACATAAAGTGCAGGCACTAGAGAAACCATAAATAAAAAGAGAGTCATTTATTCATGAGTACAACCAGTTGGTTCTCTCGATGGCCCTATGCATATTGAAAAAGGTTAGTTGCAAGACAACCTACATTTCAGATTATCTTTCCAAACCCTTTAACTTGGATTCTGGAAAATAACAGAATTTACCAACACAAAACTAAGAAATGGGTGCCAAAACAGCATTCTAGTAATAATATACTCCCCAGAAACTTTAAGAAATGATGACAAATTAAAAACTAAATGTTATAATTGCACAAGCCAGGATTTTCAAAGGTATGACAACATTAAGAGAAAGCAAGCAAGGCACTTAACAACGAATCATGTCCAGGAGTTCTGAACTATACCTGCATGGGCGGGAGACAGTGATAAACGAAGAGAAGATTAAGAGAAGTCTGAGTTACATTTGCAAGATTTCTTTAATAAAAAAGAGACAGTTTATGCAGTTGTATTATACCTTAAATAATATGGAAAGTTATCAAATGACACTTCTAAAGTTCTGCCATCAAGAATTCCTGCATGAATGTCCTCTTTGAACACTGCACAGCGGAGTGACATACTCGATGTTGATGCTGGCTGTGAATCCCTCGCCCACTCGTTTCTTTCGTCCAATACCTGTTTACAGATACTTTTGCTCAATTTCAGATTACAACTAGTTGATGGAGCAAACATCCTCAAGAAAGGCCTTAGCAAATCATTCACCCCAGAGAGTTTTACATTGCCTGCCTCTATGCTGGAGTCGTGGTTGCAATCAAGAGGAAGATTCTTGTTAAGTGCTCCAACCTCTGCAGCTTTATCACTCCCTATGTTTGCCGTTGAATTTCCTTCCAAGCGATCAAGATCAACATCCGTAGCATCATGAACAACAGAATGAGTAGGCACCTCAGCCACCTGGTGGATCTTGCTGCTGGCTTGAGAAGGAGATTTCCAGCGGGATAAATCTGGCCTCAGACTTGAAAGTGATGCCAATATGGTAGCCCCAGTAACAGCTGATGTATCCCCTGACCTCCTCTCAAGTTGCAGAAACTTTCCTACAGTATTCTGGACCTCTGCACCTTTAACTGCAACCTCAGTCATGAGTTGCTGAAATATCTAGATCAATAGAAATTAAATTAAGGAGATAACAAAAATAAGCAGACACAGAAGCACATAACCAGTAACACAGAAGAGAACAAGCACAATTAAATCACTCAGCAAGCAAGAGATGGACTTTAATGAATTGCTCTCAAACCCAAAAAAAGGATACATAAGCATGATTCCCCATCAAACTGAAGACCACCTCATCACCCGAGTTAAGTGGGCAACTGGTATTCTTCTTCACCACTGTCCCATTAACTTGCACTGACCCCTTGCTCCCAGTGCTTTCTAACATGGCTACTGCACTGCCTTCTTGCTGATCATGTCGACAAATAATGAGTATCATACTGCATGTACATATTAAGGAGTTTATCTCCACAAAAAAAAATAAAAACAATGGCTGCCCAAACAAAAAGAAAATTGAGGATAAAGAAAAATAGAAAACCCTAAATCCAAAGAGCTAATGCATCGAAAAGACCACAACAAAACACCCACCGATAAGAGAACACAGGATCATGCAGGAGCGTCAAATCCCTCTCATATGCATAAGCATTCTTAATTTTGAATCAATCCAATAAAAGCAACATATCGAATGTAAAATTTAGGTGATACCTGTGTGTGTTTTATCTTGCAAAGCATTGCACTAATTGCCTGGTCCTTCAATTGGAAATTGCAGTTTTTACTCGAGCCAATTGTGAAATTTGATGTGCAAATGGGAACATTAGGATTCTGCAGTTCACAGAAAATGCTTCGAAACTCAGAAACAAGACTACCACTAGGTCAGATATCTAAAATTTACTGGACATAAAATGCTTAAATGTACAGAGAGAAGACTCTTATCCAAAAGAGAATTTGCAAGTACAGTGCTTTTAATGTCAAACACCAAGCAAACAAAGACTAACTACTGGAAAGATATTTTGACACAGCGAAGCTTGAAATTACCTGCGCAGACTGCGACAAAAGCCTGCACCAAGGTGTAGAAGTCTCAAAATTTGGATTCTGTTTCTGGCAAATACTCCATGTAGAGAATGAACTCCTCCCCTTGTCCAAAACAATCGGCGCAGAACCTTTAAAACAACAAGCAAATCCAATTCAGTAAAAATGACAATCATGAAATCAAAAAAATCTAAAAGAAAAAAAAAAGGCTCTAGAAAAGCAATTTCAAATCCAAACTTACTCAAACGACACTCAAATTCAAGAAATGGGAAGCAAAAAGTAAAATAACTACAAAAAATCCAAAAACTAAAAGTGACAGTAAAAACTTTTGAGATATGACACATCTCAAAACTCAAATGCAAATCCAAATTCACTTAAATGAAATTCAAATAACAAAAAACTTGACAATCATTGAGAGCTCAAAACAACAACTAACCATCGGCGATCGGTGCTGTAACGGGGACAACGGTCGATGACGTCTCGCCCTTCCCGGGGTTCACGCCGTCTCCGGCGATCGGAGCATCGCCGTTCCCACAATCTCCAGGATCCACGGCGGGCGACGTGCACATTTCTTTGGAACTCTCCGCCGCCGGCATCGGGTTCTCGGCATTTTCGACCTGAAAAAAACTCCGCTAAAAAGTCAATACCTAATCACTCAAATCCCGCTACTCTCAAAACCCCCAAAAAAAAATGATATTCGGATGCGTTTTATGCTGACACCTTTTGCCGTTTTGGAGACGGAGGCTTATCCTCAGAAGAAGAAGATCTCTTACTTTTACTACCAGAGAGGGATCCACTTCGTCTCGTTGAAACCATGACTCTCTGGTTTCCAAGTTTCTTTTTTTTTTTAATTTCCTTGTCTTTTTTTTTTTCTTGTCTCTGTCCAACACTATATAGGAGAGAGATTCAAAGATTGAATTATAAAATTTTTTAGGGGATTATATTTATTTGACTATTTTTGTTTTACTTTCCACAAATAAATAATTAAAAGATTTTCGTGGACGGAATTTTAACGTCCCGTCTCGAAGCTCTTTACCACAGTAGAGTAATAGGATACGGTATTATAGTCTGGATTTATCGGCGTAAGATAGCGAGTGGTTTAGTTGTTGGAGTTTGGTCATTGCTGTGAAGGTTAGGGCGGGTGTAAGTCAACAAAAAAAAAGTGTTGTTTGGTTTCCGTATGTGCTCAAACGTTATACAATAGGGTTGATTTTTTTTTTTTGGTGCGTTTTATATTTTGATCTTTTGATTAGTTTTATTTACGTGGAGAGGGTGTTTTGTCTGTAACCAAATCAGGAAAGTGGACTTATTTTGCCCCAATCAATTTGGCTTTCAACCCTAATCCTAAAGTCTAAACTAATCCAAGATTAAGTAAGAATAAGTCGGGGACAAAGCCCCATGTTTTCCTTCAATGTGGCGATTACGTGTTTTCATCCCATTTTACCTTGATATATTTTATAACAAAAATAATATATATTTACATTCCTTGTTTTCGTGATTAATTAAAACAATGTATTAATTTAAAATAAATAAATAAAGTATAAAAGACGTGAACATAAGCTATGCTAATGATTTGAGTTATAATACTCTTTTTATCACCAATATTAATATAAATCATTATACGAAACAAAGAATGATGCTAATTATAACAACTTTATCAAAAGGAAAAGAATAATGATAAGATCATGTTATTTAATCTTAGAACCTAATATGTTGATGATGTGCCAGATTTCATAGGGCATTCCATTTTGTCGACTCGTCAAGTCAAGTCAACGATCAAAGCCAAGTCATTTAAAGACTTCGTTTGGTAAAATTAAAAATAATTCAAAATTTTGAAAAAAAATTTTGATTGTTTGGAAATGAGAAGATTTTTAT
The DNA here is from genome assembly GCF_002168275.2 of Theobroma umbraticum. Taxonomy (NCBI): domain Eukaryota; kingdom Viridiplantae; phylum Streptophyta; class Magnoliopsida; order Malvales; family Malvaceae; genus Theobroma; species Theobroma umbraticum. Next base: position 3,770,603 of record NW_018397261.1, read on the forward strand.
AAATGTATTACAGGTTTCAACGAAAAATTTTATATTGATCAACATAAAAAGTCTTACGTTAAAAAAAAATATATTTTATTTATTTTATTCTCTCCTTAAAATTGATCTTGTAAAATAATAAAATATTATTATTTTCTTTTTTATTTATTATTCTTTTTCCAAGAAAACATCATTAATTATCTTTATTCAATCATTTTACATGGATTGTATCATTATAATTATTTTCACTAAAATACTATAATATTTAATATAATACAAAATAATTAAAGTTAGTTAAGGAAAAAATTTATATAAAAAAAAAAAAAAAAGTTTTTCATGTATGAAATCTCTCATCTATTTTTAGGAGAAATGGCTATGGGTATTTTGTTATAAGATACTCACAGATACCCGATGAGTTTTATAGAGTTAGAATATCCTATAATCAGATTTTGAGTAAAGTTCAGATAATAATTTCACTACTCATACTAGGTTTTGATAAGATTGGTACCACTTCTTGGTACCCGATACTCAAATTCAATTATATATTTAATTTCATGTAATTAAAAATAAATTTATATTATTAATTAAATTAATTCATAAAACTATAATAATTAATTAACGTGTAATATTTTAATACATATGCTTTATATATTGTGTTAATTTATAAGGAATATTTTTAAAAAATATATATAAGGAATATAATTATTATACATATATTAAGTATAAATATAGACATATTTACTTTCTATTTTGTGTTAA
>NW_018397261.1:3771350-3796060 GCF_002168275.2 Theobroma umbraticum
ATTATAACTTATAAAATTATTAATATTAATATATATACTTTTATCTATATAAACTTATAAAATATATACTTAAAAAGAAATTATGACATTAGAATAGTTTTAGAATCTAGTTTTTTTTTAAAATTTTATGGGTAAACCCATATAGTTAATTAAATTTGTAATGTTTAAGTTGTTGTTTGAATATTTGTTTTTAATTATTTATGTTGATATTTGAGATGTTTATTTTTTATTATTTAATTTAAAATTTGATGTTTGTGTACTTTTATAAATTTAATTATTAATAAATTATATGAAATATGGATGAAAATATTATTATATATAGATACGAGTATGGATTTGGGTTAGGATATTCATGAAGAGCATTTTAAAATTTTTTTTATATAATTGAGTTTTTAAATGAGTTTAGATAATTATTGAATAATGGATATGTATTAGGATTCGAGTAAAGATAATAAATTTAAAAAATATTTAAATAATTATAAGATTCGAGTATTTCATTTATTATTTTTTTAACAATATATCACCATTATCTGTGTCTCACAATCACTCATATTTTCCAATTTTAATGAAATAGTTTAATCGATTTTATTTTTCCATTTTCTTCTCAATCAATTTTCAAGACTTCTCTTTAAAAACAACCACCACTTCACCCAACCAAAATCTCATGTTTTCTTGCCCTTGTCCCTCCCTTTCCTTACTTTACTTTTTTTTACTTCCTTTCTTTTTAGAATTTTTGTTCTTCTTTCAGTTATTTATTTTTATTTATTTTCCTACTTTGAAATCGCAAAACAAATAGTAAAAAAGGAGTGAAAACCAAAAAAAAAAAGAATGTTACTCTAAACAAGCTTTAAAAGAATAAAAAATTTATTCCTATTATCTTCATTGTCATGAAATTCATACAAATCAAATTAATAGAGCTGAATTTCTTACTTTCGAAACTGATTATCTTTGTTAATTAACTTTCTCAAGTGATTATAAACTCAACAAACATTACACATAAGATACAAATATTGAAATAACTTAAAATAACGAAAATAGCTTAATTTTAATTTTTAATTAATTATGTCTTCTGCTATTTTAAATTTATGTATAAAATTTTTAAAATCAAATATTTATAAAATTTCACAAATCTCTTACACAATGCAAGTACTCTTCGAAATTTTTTAATTTTCAATTTATGATTTATTCACTTAACAAACTAACCAATGTAATAATATGATTATAAATAAATAAATTAATTAAATTAAATATTATTTATAAATAATATTTTAAATATCTTACCTAATTGATGAATGTTGATATTTTATAATATTATAATAAAAATTATTAAAATAAAAAAAATTGAAGGCAACTCAGGATAAAAAATGTTTTTGATAATTTCTTCAAATAACAAAAAAAATTAAATTATTTAATAAAATATTTTACAAAAAAAAGAATTCAACAGAGGTTTCCAAAAACGTATGTCTTTTAATGGGTGCAGAAACAAAAGTAAAAAGGGGGAAAGAGGGACATTGAGTAAGTTAGAACAAGAAAAAGCCAAAACATTTGGAGATCCGTGTTTGAGAAATGGGATTCGTGTGAAAGTTCTATTCAGGTATCTGCGTGTCTTCATGCATGGAATTAGTTGAAACTCTTCTGTCATTACCGCCGTTACGGTCGGAGAGAGTCTCTAAGTTCACCGTGCAATTTTCGGAGTTTCATTCGTCGCAGTGCGCACGTGGGGAGTCCCGTCGTCATTTCTACCCTGCACGTGTGAAACTTCGGCGTCCCTTTTTGAGGACGGGTGGTGGAACTTGCAAGTGAAAGTTGCTGTCCAAGTATTTATTAAATGAGAGGAAATTACAACTTATAATTGACGTAATAAACAAAATTATTTATTAAAATTTGAGTTTTTCAAGTTAAATTTCTTACCTGATTTTTTTTTTTTAAAAAAAAGAAGTTTGTTTGCCCCAAGAGTTCACTGTCCTTGTGTAGCTAAAAAGGAAAAGCGCAGTGTCCACATATATATCAACATAAAATATTGTCAACACTGGGGCTATCAAATAATGGCAGCAGATGGAGCTGTGATGCAGTGTCAAATGTTAGTACTGTTACTTTATTAGGGACAAAAACAGGAGCCTCTTGAGATCCAATACCAAAGATTGCTGAATGAATTGTTAGGTCGCTTTACAATTATCAGGCATCAACAATCATAGCTAATTCGACAATGTGTTAATGACAAATTTATCTTACAAGTGACCTGTTCTGGACACTGTCTGCAACTTTTCCAGTTAATTATTTGGGGCCCTGCATTATGCAGTCAACTGAAGTCATAGGAGACTTTCTTTTTATTATTATTATTTTGTTGGGTCTATGCCTCTGGTCCTGCAATGCACTAAACTAAAACCCAACTCATACCCAAGGCTGCTAAATCTTGCAATCAACAACGTGGACCATATGGGTTGAATTTCTTCGCATGGGCGCCTACCACTGATCTATGTTTTTAGTGTTAATGAATAATGATGATAATACTAAATGTAAGAAAGATATTCAATCTTCCTACTCACATCGGGAGGAAATGCATGTTTTAGTTGGAGACTAAAGAAGTTTACAAGTCAAACCTAGACAACGTAATTTACAAATGCAAGTGTAAATAAATATGTATGTGCATGTTAAAATTCTAATTTTCGCATGGTTTGGAATTAAATGACGTTAACAACTTAAACTTATCACTTAACTATTTATTTTTGAAAATTATTATTCGATATACGGACTTCGTAAATGTAGGTAAGATTTTGTAATATATATAATTATTATATTAATTTATTCAAAATTTTAAAAATATAAATTAATAACATATGCGATAATATTCAACTTGGTTAGTAGAATTTAAAAATTCTACAAATAAATAATATATATATCTTATAATTCAAAGAATTAAGTTTAGATATCCCTTTTCTAAAATTGTACGTTTTGACAAAGGAAAAAAAACTTAAACGTAGCATGTTTGTTAAATTTACCACATATTTAGGAATATGTGAAATAAAGGGTAAAGGTAAGGAAGGTATTGAAGAAGACGGCTGTTTACTAACAATATTTTGCTTATTATTTCTTCTTCCCCATCTCTTCAACTTAGGAACTTTAAGCGTCAAGATCTTTATGACCTTTTATTTTTGGCTCGTAAATGGTAGTGGGTAGTGTTCTTTCATTAATTTATGTAATTATACGGGAAAGGGTATATGTGATCAGGTTAAGATCGGTGGTTTGGTGCTGTAGTCTTGGCCTCGGATGCATTGGTGATTTGTTTTACAGGTTAGATTGATGTTATGCTGGTACGTGTCAGTAATTTTTGCTGGGATGCTTTTGGGCTGCAGAGTCTCCATATGTATGTTCATTTTCATAGTTCCTTGGCTGAGTTCTGTCATTTTTCCTGGTAGAAATTAGCTTTTCTTTTCACTTTTTACAACCCAGGCTCGTCCTAATGGTCGTTCTCTCTCCAATGGAGGGTTAAAGTCAAGTTTTAACTTCCTCCTGTTATACCCTGGCTTTGTCCACACGTACCAAAAAGAAAGTGTTGGTAGGTTAAATGTTCTAAATTTGCCCTTTTTTATTTAGCTCACCAACAATTCGTTTGACTTCAGGTTAATTTCTAATACTACATTAGATTGGTTACTTAAAACCCAGCAATTTGTTTTCTTCTTGAAAACTCTACATGAACTTTACATGCTAGTTGGAAGTTTGATACAGTATGAGAATTTGCTGTGTTACAAGTTTTTTCACGAGTATACTTAGAGCATTGTTGTGTTTATTACAAATGCCTAGCCTTTGAAGAAGCTAAAGAAATTATATATTTCAGTTTATTTATCTGTGATTGCTAGGTGGCTTCTCTTGCAGTAAAAGGTCGAAAGGGGGAGTTAGGACTGCAAATTCCAGGCAACAGGGGAAGTTAAATAGCGATCTGTTTTCACACTGCTTTGAGTATGCCATTGCATCGATTCCCTTTGATGGGAAAAGATCAGCTTCTCTCTCTCCCTCTACCTCCTCCATTCCTAATCTTAAGGTCATGGATTTTCTTAAGAACTTATTGAAGAGCTTCTCAGATAATAGAAGGGCTTCTTTTACATATCTTGATTGCTTGTGGTTTTCGTTGTAGTTGGATGGTATGGATCAAGAAGAAACATATCCAAACTACATGCTGATATCCACCATAACCTTAAAAACAGAAATCTAGCTCAACATATCCATTATAAAACTCAACATCTTTGAAAAATAAAGCTTTCTTACAAAAGAAGATAGAGAGAGAAAATCAAATATAGTGAGAGAAAGTACTTGGTGTAACTTTTAGAAGCTTAATCTTCAAAGATTTCCTCCCTTTTTTTTCCCTATTTCAAAGCCAAAAAGCCCCATTTTATACCCATAATTATAGCCTTCTAATGTAAAAATTGAAAGGTTCAGATTTTGTATGCATGTGTATGCATTAAGGTAGAGCAAACAATTATTTCGATTAGTTTGGTTTTGATTATTTAATAATTGAACTAACCGAACTCATATTTAAAAATAATCAAAACTGAATTGAATTTCACAAATAACTGAACTTATTGAAACTGAATTAATTCGGTTAATTTTGTTAGGTTTCTGAAAACCGAACTTGAGAAATATCTTTTTTTAGATATTTATTTATATTGTATTTTTTTTATAAATCAATACTACAAAAATATTAACAATGATGATAAACCATTAAAATAAATAAGAAGAATACTCATACAAACAACAAATAATTAAAAAACATGGATAAAAGCAACAATAATAGTTTATAATTTATTTTTCATGAAAAAATCTTATTATACCCTACTTAGTTTGGTTAGAAAAATTCCTAACCGAACCAAATCGAATTAACTCTAATAACCAAACTATCTAAAGAACTGAATTAACCGAATCGAAAAAATCAAACTTACTTCGATTTGGTTCGATTTTTCGACTCGATTTACATTTATGCATTCCTAGTTGGCACTGCAGCGTTGACCCTTTTTGGTTGTGCTAGGTACCCCGGAGGCTGTGGCGCTGCCTTTCTCTGCTTGGCTATTGTGCAATTTGCAACAATCCTTCAACTTTTAACACTATTTTGATCACAATCCAATCAGAGTTGGGTAAAGTGCTAAACATCATAATTGTTGCCTTTCCTTTTAACTTTCCGGTGCTTCAAGAATCTCGTCGATCGGATTTTTGTAGCTCTAGTTATGTTCAAATTACTGCAACATGATCAGAAATCTTCTTATGCATCTTTCACGGTTCTTGCCATTTAAACCTCACGTGCTTGCACATTTTCAATAACAAATGACTAATTCAATAGAGGATTAAAAAATGGCTTTTATATTGAAAATAACTAAAAGAACTCAAAAATCTTCAAATATGTATTAAATTAATTAATAAAAAGATAAAAAAACACCATAAAAATGACTAAAAAAACACAAAAGAATTTCAACATTTTTATTCTCAAACAAAGTGCAAAATAAGTCTATAAAATAGAATTATCATTGCTGGATTCACTGCAAAAGGCTGGACCAAAACAGCTTAAACCTGCGATAAGAAAGTATGCATCTATAACTATCTCATTTTTAATATTCTTACTGTTGTTAAAGTGGGTGTGTATCAAATCAAATTCTTTTTGTTGCATATTTCTCTCGCTGCTATTTTCTTGGTTTAAAGCTCAAGTTTGTCCAGGATATATATGAAGCTGAAAAGAGGCTTGAAAAGAAAGAGGTGATATCTCAAATTCCCCTTTTGGTGCCGGAGGTGATGATCCTTTTCTATCTCAACAATGTTTCCTTTTATTGGCTTTTGCTGTTGTGACTGAAGCAAACCATATCTCAGGTGCCCCAATAGGGAAATGGTGAAGTATGTGGTAGTTTTGTTCTCTATTTTAAAAGTTTGTTCATGGCAAGCCTCTTGAAAATTTCAGTATCGTTAGGGGCTACCCTTACTCAGTGAGTTTTGTTGTTTAAATTGTCAATGTTTCATTTTTCTAGAATTTTGTAATTTCAACTGATATTGGGGGTCCGTTTGTTTTAGCTGAAAATGTTTTTTGGAAAACATTTCCAATTTGTAAAATATTTTACAGATTAATGAGAAAAAAAGCTTGCTGGCCTTGCAAATTGTGTTACACCCTCAAGCGGCGTAAGACAATTTCCTCCCAATTGAAAAAACAAAAGCCTCATGCACCAAGACTCCATGTCCCTTCTCTGCCATCCTTTCTACCACCCTTGGTTTCCTCCATAGACGACATGGTTAGCTTCATCCGGTGGCCTTTTTCTATTCTCAATATATAGCCATGCATGCTCTGCTCCTTTTGCTTCCCCAAATAAGAAAATAAATCTCTCATTTCTTCACTCTTTCTTCTAGGTGTTTTCATAAGATCTTCTATTTCTCATTTTCTTCAAAGATCTCCTAGGTCCTTGTTTTCTTTTTTTTCCCATTTTGTGTTGCACTTGCCACTTGCCATCTTTGTTTCCCTTCAACCTTCTTCCTTCGATTTTCCATATAATTTGGATATTAATCAATTTGGCTTGGTTGCTGGTTCATGTGATCTATGACTAATTATATAGATGGATTGTAACCAAAACATGATCTCAAAGCCCAGAAGTTATTAGGACCTAGGTTTTTGTCTTGGCATCTTTGCTCTTTTTCTAATAAAAAAAAATATGTTGTTGATATTATTCAAGACTTTTGATTGTCAATGTTGCTAGCCCAGTAATCAGATAATAAAAGATCTATAATAGTGATCTCTGAAGGGTTACTTTTAGATGCTTCTTCGTTCTCTAGTGACTAATCATCTTACGTTATTGTCATATTACAGTTGTGCTTTAGTTAAACTAAGGAAATTGAGGTTAGGGCATCAGTTATAATTGAACTATTTTCGTGAGATATAAAATAAAGCCAAGTGAAAAATAATGCAATAAGTAGTAGGATTCTATTATTATCTTTAAACTAATGCATAATTTTAGCAAACAAGGGTTTTGTAGCTTTAAACTAGAGTTTGAAATTTATGAAATTTATAAAGCAAACTAAGCAACTTTACATTTTAGAAGGAATTTTTTATAGCAAATTCATTTTCAAATTTATAAGAAAAATTGAAGATTATAAAATTTTTATAATTTAACTGACATTGTATATGAGATGATATAAATGACGAAAATATTATTAACAGTTTATCTAAACAACAAATATTAAATTTTTTAAAAAATATTTTACATAAAAAAATTTACTTTCAATAGGATTATCAAATGGATCTTAGATATATACTTTTGGTGGTAAACTAGAAATGAAGGAGAATTGTTTGTTAATTACTCACGAAGACTTTGATTGCTTAATGCAAAAGAAATACGGGGGCGTGTTGTATTGTAAAATAGGTTATATAAATTAGAAATGTATTAAAATAATTAAGAGATCATTAATTTTTCAAAAAAAAAATTAAGAGATCATTTACCGAGAATTTGTTACCATATATTTATATCTGTTGGATCTTATTTGCTACTACACGTGCAAAAGAGAAGTACCTTATCTTGGTTGAAATACGAATGGTGGACATGAATAGTTAGTTATTACATGGTGTTACTCTGTTTTGGCATTATTTTGCTCTTTCACGGGTGAGTTACATCGAAACCAAAGCCGTACAAACCAAATAAACATAATGAGAGATGAATCATCAGACTTACAAGGTTTGAGAATCCTCTTTATTCGAAGCCGTTAAGCAGAGAAGCGTTTAAGACTTGTTGTCCTGCGATAGCTTCCGGGTTTACTTCCGATGGAACTGGCACAATCAGCTCATATTTCACTGCAGTCTAAATTGAGTTTGGTTCTGTCCAATATCATCAAATTTGAAATATTCATCATTAAATACAAAATTTATTTTTCAATACATTCTTTTTAATGAAAAAAATTTAAATTATTAAAGAAATAAAGAGTTTGATAAAAATAAGACTTTACTTTAAGAGGAAAATTTATAGGTTTTAAGGCATATACAACTTCAAATATTCTGATCTTCAAATCAAAATTTTTTGGGTTGTTTTGTCTCAAATTAAGGCTTTGGAAAAAATGATGAACAAATATTTTGCAAAACAGAATAGCCTTAAATTAAAAAATATATATATAAATATTTATATCTTAAAATATTTACGATGACAAACATATTAATCGCGGGAACATCTGAGGGCACAAACACTTTCTATAAGTAGCGAAACACTCGATCAGCGCCTAATGCTATAAATACCATAATCTGAAAAACCCTAGACCTCGCTAAGTATACTTCACACAAGTAGCTGCCGTAGCAGAGCACCCGCGTAGTTCCTCTGTCCATCGCTGGTAATATATAGATTTAAATTTGTTCAATCTCCTTCACTTCATCCCAATCTTATCTTCTAATTACATTTGGATCTGTTCGAGTCTCAATTGTTTTATACCCAACCCGTGATTGACTGATTATTTCCATCTGATTTAGCTACAGCTTGAGTCGTTGTTTCGTAATTTAATTCCACTTTTCACTTTGATTTTGACACTTATCTGCTTAATAGTGTTAATTTCAGAGACAAGCCGCATACCTTTTTGTTCGTTATGTCAGTCGCATTCTACGATCTGGGCTCTGCTACTGGCCTGAAAAAGCTTGATGAGTACCTCCTCACTCGCAGTTACATTACTGGGTAATTTTTCAAAACCATTAATTATTTTATTTGCTGTTTTGAAGTTTGATCTTGGTTAATTTGGTATCTTCGCTAATTTATTGATCCTTGCAGATACCAAGCTTCGAAGGATGATATCACCGTCTATGTAGCTTTCTCAGGGGCTCCATCCTCCAGCTACGTGAACACTTCTCGGTGGTACAACCACATCGACGCCCTTTTGAGGATCTCGTAAGTTTTTTTTCCCACTTGTGGTGTAACTATAAGTTTATCGATCTGGTAGTAGAATGTGTGATAGAACTCTACTGTATTTGTTATTTTAGAGGTGTTTCTGGAGAAGGGTGTGGTGTGACTGTTGAGGGATGTGCTCCTGCAGAGGCTGTTGCCACTCCTCCGGCTGAGGATTCAAAGGCAAGTATTAAGTATCTCTGCTTATATGCTGTTTGAATTTATTAAGTTGGGCTATTTGATGGTTGGCTGATTCGCATGTTGCTTGGATATATTATGCAACTTGCAGGCTGCAGCTGCTGAAGATGATGATGATGATGATGACGTGGATCTGTTTGGTGAAGAGACTGAGGAGGAAAAGAAGGCTGCAGAAGAACGTGCAGCTTCCTTGAAGGCCTCTAGTAAGAAGAAAGAATGTGAGCCCTTCGATGATTAGTGCTTTCCTATTTGTTTTTCTATTTAATCAAATATGGTTTAGCATGCGTGCTCTACATCACTGATTTTAACTTATTTGAATTCTCCTTCTTTATTCTCAGCTGGCAAGTCTTCAGTGTTGTTGGATGTCAAACCATGGGATGATGAGACTGACATGAAGAAACTTGAGGAAGCAGTAAGAAGTATTAAGATGGAAGGACTGCTTTGGGGAGCATGTAAGTGGTTAATCAGATATGGTTTTGTTGTGTGTATTTTGTATCCTTTTACTTGGGGATGGCTTGGATAGTTTTCGAATTATCTTGAAATTGAATGATTCTTATTGAGTGTATTTCGTCTGACATAAAGTTCTTTTCATGTGGCAGCTAAACTTGTGCCTGTTGGTTACGGAATAAAGAAGTTGCAAATTATGATGACCATTGTGGATGATTTGGTGTCAGTTGACACTCTCATTGAGGAACATCTAACAACTGAACCTACTAATGAGTATGTTCAAAGTTGTGACATTGTTGCCTTCAACAAAATCTGTAAGTTTCCGTATTATAGATTTATTACCCTTCTTTTTTGGGTTTTGCCACCTGATAAGGAGCTTTAAAGCATTGTTAACTGTCACAACTTTCTTGTTAAAAGGAATGCTAGAACATAAGTTAATCATTCTCCACAAGAGCTTTTTACTAACATTTTTATCCTTTCTCCATGATACCATTCAGCTTCTTTTCCTATTGCTTGTGGTAGGGGTGTAATCAAGATGAGTTGAGCTAAAAGAGTCAAAGCTTGAGCATGACTTCGAAAGTTGTGGCTCAAAGCTCAACTCGAGCTCAATTGATTTCTATTTTTCTAGCTGATGCTCGACTAGATAAAGAAATTGATTTAATGAGGCTTGCTTGATCAGCCTTGCAACGAAGTAAAAAACAAGTTCCATTAAGCTTGAGCTCAAGCTTGAATGACATGCTTTTTCATTAACAATATTTTGTAATAAATTAAAAATTATTTATATGATACACATATATTATAAAAATACTAAAAATATATATGTACATGTTTATATATATGTATATATAATAAAAAAGTTTGAGTAGGCCTGGGCATTAAGATACTCAAACTTGCATATATATTGATATCATATGAAGAAGTATTGTTATACATATGTGATTGTTCCTTCTGTAACCATATTTTATGTTTTTAACTTTACAGGAAATCCTTGTTTGAACTTTTAATTAATTTATTTATAATGTCTTTGCATTAAAATTATGATTTAGTCATAAGAAGTTAATATATGATATCATTTATTTTTTAAAAATATTTGTATACTGGCATTTAATATATATTGTATATATGTTATTTATTTATATATACATATTTGCATTTGATGCACTATTCAAGAAAAGATAAAAAGGTTTTAAAGATAATAATTAGATTTTGTGTAATTTTTCATTTACCAAGAAAAATTGATTTGATTCAGTTGGCAGTGATTTAAATCTCCATCCTTTGTTAGTACAAACCCTTTCTTTTCATGTTAATAATTTTATGCCATGTTTGCCATCTCACCTTGTGACTTAATGTTTGACTCGCAGAATGTGTGTCCATTGCTGTTTGGAATGCGTGCACTAGCAGTTTTTTGGAGAGGCCTTCTATGATGTAGCTTATATGTTTTGTGTTTTTGTTCCATAGAACTTAATATGTGATTTTTGTGCTGGATATGTCTCTTTAATGGCTGTCTTAGACAATTTTTCTCTTAATGGATCGATTTGACTATGGAATATCAGTTACTGTGAGATTGAGATTGAGATTGAGATCATTGAGGAACCCATTGGGTAATTGCCAAATAAGAGATTTCTCAAGGTGGCAATTGTTGGTTCCAATGAGTTTTCTTTTGTTAATTTAGTACCAGCACTCAACTTGGTAGTTTGCATAAAACATTTAACAGCATAATGTTAAAAAAATAACATTGTTTTAATTTTACCATTAATCTATGAGATTTAGAATAAAAATGTTCAAGTTCAAATTAGTCTTTTCAAGCAAATGTATGAAATTAAATGTAAAAGATCATATCAGATAAATTAAAATAAAAAATAAAATCAATATTAAATTTATTTAATGGTACCTCAATTTTAAACTAATTAAATTTTCTGGTATTTCTGGCAGAAAGTATTTAAACAAGAAGGTATTGATTTTTTATTTTCTCAATTTTACACTACATACTAAATTTTCTTGTATATCGTGCGTATGGTATTTCAACATGAAGGAACTTATTATTATTAAGGTATAGCTTGTTATAAAAATAATGTTTTATTAATTTGAACCTAATGTATGAGAATAAGGATAAAGAGATTAATAGTTGAATTGGCAATTTGAAATCATGAAGCTAAAAATTCATATCACACAAACTAAAAAAATTCAATATTGAGTTTCTTAAATAAACATAATTCGAACTAATTTATATTCTCTCAAATTTTCAAATTTAGTATAAATATTCTTATGTAAAATTTTAATAATTTTAATGTAAATATATGAGAATTTAGATAAAAAATATATAAAAATTATGAATCACAACAATAACTTAAACATGGAAGTTTTGTCTGTCATTCTCCCTAGTGGACAGCTAGGAGATTTATGTAGTATTGGATAGGACGGAGTATCAACGTACGATCATCCGGTTAAAAAGCAGGCGGTGATCCATGTCGAAGGTTACCAACGCAATTCCAAAGATATTGCTTCGGACAATGACTTTCAAGTAGCTGGAAAAGGGGAGAAAATGAGCAATTACAATCCCATAGATGTTTTGACGTATTAAATAGAATATATAGGAAATAAGCAATCATGTAGATTTATTAATTTTTAAAATAAATAATTTATTTAAAAATTAATAAAAATATTAAAAAATTAAAATATTTTTATTAATTTACAATGTTATTATTATATAATTTTTTAAAAAAGATTTTTATCCTCCCTTAAGAGCATGATAGGTACAAGAAGCACCAATCCGTGTTTTTTTATTTTTTGAAATAAATGAAAAATTAATAATAATTTTTAAAATAATAGAAAGTAAAATTTTTTTTTAATAATATTACATAATCTTTAAATCAATATATCAAAAATATTTTTTTAAAATGAAGTATTTATTTCAAAAATTAATAGATATATTTGAAATTTTGATTAAAACGTTTAAGATAGTATTTTCCTTGGAACAAATGTGTGATCATTCAAAGCTCTTAAACGACACCGCTTAGCTTGCTGAGCAGCACGCAGCTTATTTTATAGCTTGCCTCCGCCCTTCGATCCCGTTGGAAGTACTTTGTTTGGGTATACTAAACAAAGAGCAAGTCGCGAGCGAGAAGGGGAGAAGGGGAAGAGTGGGGGAAAGAAAATGCCGAAGAGAACAACGCACACGTACTCTAGCGAGGACGCAGCCCCAGATGGACCTGACTCTGATCTGTTCGTCTACTATTGCAAGCACTGCGGTTCCCACGTCCTTATTTCAGGTTCCTCTCTCTTCTCCTTTCTCTCTCAATAAAATCTTCAAATTTGCAATCGCTCGCAAAGGCGACGCCTAATTTGGGAAAGATTTTAGAGTTAACTCCATTATTGATTCGAAAATTAAGTGCTGCTGAGTGTTTGATCTAGATTAAGACATTTAAACGCCGTTTTTTTCCTGGTTTGCAAAATCAATGCTTTCACCTTGTTTATGCCAGGATTATTAATCTTTGATATGCTCTGGAGTTTGATTTATGTTCTTGTTCTCCTTCTCCTTATCTACTGGCTTGCTGATCCAAATGCTTTGGATAAGCTTTTATGTGGCACGGTTAGGTATTACTATTCCATAATGGTGAAAATGTTCAATCGTGCTCTTTTTGCCACTTTTAGGCCAAGTTATCCACAAGTTCAATTGGTGTATCCATGGAATATTAGAAAAAAAGTTTTTAAAATTTGATTGTAGTAAGCTTGTCCATTCATGAAATTAAGTTCAAATGCAACCGCAAATTTCATAAAGTTGCAGTTGATATGAAGTGTGTAACTCAACAAAGTCATCTCCATCCTGGTGGAGCAGTTCAAACCTCAGCTTTGATGCACAAACCACAATTATGATATTTGTTGGTGAAATTGAATGCTAATAGGTATTTTTAGATCTTGCATTTCATTTTTATCAAAAAAAAAAAAAAGAAAAAGAGAAAAGAAGATGAAAGAAACAAAGCTGTACTTGTAACTTGGTGAAACTCCGCTTTATAACAGATATACACTATTTGATTGATCTTTTTATAGGTTGACCATTTTAGTTGGTTGATTAATTTAGAAATGTTCTTTTCCCTTACTGAAATATATTTGTCATAAGATACCCAATTGCAGAAAATGCCCAAGAGAAAGACTGACAAAGCATATGTGTTGGACAAGAAAAAGCATCTTGCTAGGCTTAATATCAGTGAGGCCGGAAAAGTTCTGTTGAAGAGGTATTTCAAGTTGCCTCAATGTTCCTAGTGTTTTGCCTCGCAACATACTTTTAAATGCTATGTTGCTTACTTCCTTAACATCATTCATTTTTTTTTTACCTTTTTTTTTATTGAAACATTTTAATCTCATTTTTGGCTATTGGAAAAGAGGGGGTGGAGTGGGGGGTGGGCGGCTGATGTTTGCTTGTCTTTTATAATTAAACTGCAGTTGCATGAAAGTTTGAAGTTACAACCACGGTATCTTCTTTCAGGGGAGAAGGGAAATTGGAGAAGCAATTCCGTATGAACTGTATAGGTTGTGGCCTGTTTGTTTGCTATCGGGCTGAAGAAGATCTAGAAGCTGCTTCTTTCATTTATGCTGTTGATGGTGCCCTAAGTACGGTTGCTGCAGAAACGAACCCACAGGTAGAAATGATGATTGTGGACTGTTGTTGTCATCCATCATATGTGGATCTTCATTCCTTTTAGTTATTTAGAATTTGCCAATATCTATTTTCAAAGACTGGAGCACACATCTGTGTCTGAACGACTTTATTCACAATATCTTTCACCAAGTGACAGTTAATATAAATATTTGTACTACTTAATACTTCCCTTTACTGGTTTCGTTATATATGTTGTAGGATGCTCCTGTGCCACCTTGCATATCACAGTTAGAGGGGGGACTTGTTCAAGTGGCCATAGAGGTGGAAGACCGTGCACAGCGTTCAGCAATCACAAGTAACAGGCTTATTCAATTACCTTTTTGATATTCTTTATGCATGCCTTTCCTTTCAACACCTTATATTTGCTGAAAATTTTTTGTAATGCTTGAATATATTACCTTCTAGCCAAATTCTTGTCATTTAGTTCTCTTTCCAGTTACATGAGTTTGAGGACCCTTTTTTTTCATGCTTAATCAAAGAGACCAATTCAGACCTCTGATAGAAAGATCCTATTGCACCATCGCATATAAAGAACCATGGATGGTTTTCTCGAGAACTCATTGAGTTGGAAAACACATTGGAACACTATCATTCTAACAACATTTATACCATGATTAAGCACCCTATGCAATCAGTAGTGGAGATGGGAGATTAAGTTTGAAGCAAGGGAAATGAAGTTAAGTGGATGGCATGAGTACCAACAAAATTATGTAAAGTTGAACGCATAGCATCTGAAATGGGCCTGACATTTATACGTGCTAACTGAGATGTTTGATGTAATCTGTATGAGGTCAAAATTATGGCCTATGCAAGGATGGGAATGTAATTGACAATCACTACTCTGACCCTGGAAAAAAAATTAAGTGATTTGTAGGCCATGGACATGCTGCCTTTGATGAAGCATCAGCTGAAATGGCGAAATCAACAAATTTTAAGAAAAAATGGTATTGTGTTAGGACACCTAGAATATTTGCAAAAATGTTTTGTCAGAGCTGAGGTAGATATTTTCTGCCTTAACAGGCAGAGGCCATCTTTTCATAATATGTTATCTGTTACCTATAGGATGCTTTTTACATTCTAGTTCTTAAAATAATGAAGGATGAAGATATTTTTTGTTGTTCTTGATCGTAGAACTTTGTCCTGACCTTTTATTCTTTCTAGGAGTAAATGCAGATGATGTGCGAGTTACTGTAGCTGCACCTGCAGCTCGTGGTGAAGCTAACAATGAACTCTTGGAATTCATGGGAAAGGTTTTCTTTGATATATATTTGAAACTACTGAATTAAGCTCATAATATTATAGAATGACTTTAAGAATGCTGAGTTGAAGTAATCCATCTTTGCCTTCAACTCAGGTATTGGGTCTGAGACTGAGCCAGATGACTCTTCAGAGAGGATGGAATAACAAATCGAAGCTTCTTGTGGTAAGTTGAATTGCATGCACCTTTATTGTATGTTACTATGCCTGTGTATGTGTGCTCATGCTATGGGCACTTGCTGTTATGAATGTTTATCATAATCCCTTTTGGCGTCCGTTGGAGATGGAAATATTAACTTCAGATAGTTTTTCCAGCAGCTGAAAATTAATGTAGAAGCTTCTGCCGTCCATTGCCATATTGTATACACCTCACTTTTGAATGACCATTGCAGTCTGTAAAATTTCACTTTGAACTCATGCCTGGCAAACTCCTTTGATTGATTTGTTTTTCTTTGTTCACTCTATTGTTCATCACTTTTCCCAACTACTGTGCACTAGACATGTTACAAGAACAATCATCTGTGCTGGGCATTGCTTCTGTAAGATTGTGGGCAATCTTCTAACATTTGATTCTTGCATTAGGTTGAGGACTTGTCTGCCAGACAGGTGTATGAGAAACTTCTAGAAGCTGTACAACCTTGATATTTTGGTTACATCTTGGGTTCAAGTTCTGTATTAACCATGACAAATCATGTATCCATTGCTTCATGAGGATGTTCAATTGTATAATTTCTTTTCTGGATTTTGCTTGGACCCATTGTCTAACTTCATCCAAGTTTATTCTTTTCAGACAATATTCTCTTTGATTCGGCCATGATTATGTATTGAGATGGTTTGAGTAAATTTAATGTCTATCCATAAATGGAAAAAGCAGACTCAGTATAAACTGGGAGGTAGTGAACCTATTGACACCTTACTGATGATGATGTCTCCTCAACAGGGAATTAACCATATAGATGTTCCTTGTATGTTACTGGATTACATGGAGGCATCAGGCAAGGAGCCTTCTTTCTACCTCATGTTTTGCATATTTGATCTGTGGATTAAAGGTACTCCAAAGCTTGATGCTATGTCATCCATTTTATAAGGTCAGATAAGTCTCCAATCCCACGAGAAACTTGTGCTGCAATGTAAACCAGAATCAGGCGAAACCAGGGCTTTGGCAAGCGGACCAAAAACAGCACATTGCCGATAATATTAACATTTGCCTCAAAACTAACTACGATTAATCAAGCTAAAGTCTTGCAGCTTGTCAACTAGTATCAGAGATGATTCATGCAGGCATTACAGCTCCCAAAGCACGACTTGGTTTAGTTCTTGTCAAAAGGCTACAAAGGCTTCTGGACGACCTTGTTTTGCAACAGCAGAGAAGCTGCCTAAGCTTGAAAGGGCAGTCATCATTTGTACTAAAGCAAACACAAATTGAACCAGTTATGCCTGTGTAAGCAAACTAAGATGGAAGACAATTAAATGAAAAAAGACCTCTTAAACATTTTGTTTGATCGAGTGAAACGAAAGTTTTCCCCTCGAATCCCATTTAATAGGTCTAGAAGGTCTAGAAGTATAAGTGAGAGGGCACTACTCTCCATCACTTGTCCCCTTCCATTCAAACAATGCCAGAATAGTAGACTGCTGCAAAACCACCATTAAATAAGAATTCATATAAAAAATAGGTAGCCCCAACCAACAAGATTCAGAATGCTTTTGACATAAGATTTAAATAGAAACCAAGTATTTCCAGAGACAAGCTTGAGTCTTGAGCACCTTAGTAAAGGAAACAAAAATGTTCTCATTACAGACACAATGAAAGGAAAAGACAATCGTTTCTGAATATGATCCATCACTCAGCAGTTTAAGAGGAAGCACCGCTCCGTAGAGATTGACCCTTTGATTTCCTAGGAGCCAACTGAGTCTCAGGCTGCAAAAACAGTTTTGTATGAGATGCAATGTGACACTACTAATATTAGGGTGTTCAACAGATGAACCTAATGAAGATTCTTAATACAGACACAAAATAACCTTAAATGAAGTTAAAAGACAATTTTCTCATGAAACAATTACCTCTTTTTTGACAGATTCCTCTTTCTCTGACAAAATCAGTTCAATGTGACATGGTGAAGACATGTAAGCTGCCAAAGAAGAACAAAGGTCCCAATTAAGCACACATTCAGATAATTAAAACCACACCCCAAAGTGAAAAAAGGTTGTAAAAGAAATCACTTACGGTTAATTCTTCCATGTGCACGATATGTTCGGCGCCTTTGCTTCTGTGCTTGATTCACTTGGATGTGAGATATGAAAAGCGAATCTACATCCAAGCCTTTCACCTAAGAAAAAAGTGGAGAGAAGATGCACAGGTTTAATAGCTAGGAAAGTGGCAAAATTTATATGCCAAATTCATTAATATATACCTCTGCGTTGCTCTCGGCATTCTTCAGCAAATCAAGAATGAATTTTGCAGATTTCACAGGCCAGCGACCTTGACCATTAGAATGGCGATTTTTAGCCTGCGCGGTTCGCCCAACTCCACCACAGAAGCGCCGGAATGGAATGGCTTGCTTGTGGGCCATAACATCCTCCAAGTACCTTTTAGCCTTTGTCAAAGGCAGCTTTCGGATTGCAAAGGCTGTTTCCCTAGTATTCTGTTAAAAGGAGTAACAAAACCATTTTAGGAGAAGATTTAAGTATAAACACCTTATCACTAATGCACGTGTACTTCACACAATTATTGGACGCTATCATTGTTAATAGTCATCTCACTAACACCTTAGCCATCCTAAAGTACCAAGGCCATCATTACCAAGAGACATATACACATCTAATAGGTTTCTTTGCATAAGCACACAAACCAGGTTCAATCAGCAAAAGCAAAGGATGAAAATAATCATTCATAAAACAATAACTTCCCATTGGTATAATAAGCCACATGTAGAAACCATATCCTGGGTAACGAGTAAATCCAAATAGCGGCATTTGAGTATTGTCAAACTTCAGCAAAAGTATGAATCTTAGTCATTTACATATAAACTGTTCAGAAGCTTAATTAATACCATCCAAAGGTTAAACAAAAATGCACGTTTAAAAAGCTCCAGAAATTCACAGACAAATAATCACCGAAAAGAGATCAGCACACCTTAAAATGAACACGGAGGTCAGAGCCCCTAGCTTTGCAGGCTGAAACACAAGTCATAAAATAAAGCAACAATCAAGATCCAAATTTCTTTCAATGAATGAAAACGAAGGGCAGAAAGAAAGAGAGTCTAGAATCCTATTGAAGTAATGGATTTTGGCTTCCTACATTTTCTCAGCTACCAAGCAGAATGTTAAACAAGATCGTAAGTAATAAGTATTCAAAAGAAACGAAATTAAAGCTTACACTTGGTCGGGTTGTCTGGCTCTCTCGAGTACTTCACCTAATAAAAAGGAGATGAAAACAAAAAAAATTCAATAACAAAAAATGGGAAAAGGAAACAATTTGTTTTCCAAGAAACGAAAAACTGCTTCCAAGAAGAAATGGAGAGAGCTTTACAAATGAAGAAGGTTGACATACCATGGCTGCTGCTTCTGCTGCTAAGGGGTGCACTTCCTTACCAAAGAGAAAAAGAGCGTGTTAGGGTTTCTACTTTCTAGCATGTAAGATTGATGGCTTTTAGGGTTTACGCTTTCGTATTGGGCTTCCATCTTTGTCCCTCATCCAGCCCAAGTTTTGTTTTCTTGGGCTATTTCAATTGGGCCTCAACACTTGCCACCTAACAAAAAGAGGCCTTCTTGTTTACTTCAACAGCGAGAGTTCACTGTTCAGAAAGGAGAGAGCAGATTTGATTTGGCTCCGTTTTCCTTGAACCAAAGTGAGAAAGGAAAATTCAATATTTGTTTTTCTGATTTTAAAAAGTGGAAGGGAGAGGAAAAAAAGGCGCTCCTTTACCCGATCTGAGACAGAAAGAAAGAGCAGGGGAGCAAAGCAGAACCGGACCGGAATACTCAGCTCTTTGTCATTGTAAGAAAGCTTTGTCTTTCTCGGTTGATCATCATAATGTTCATAGCTTTGTTTAGTTTTTAAATTTGCAGTTTTTTTACCAGCTTTTATTGAGTTATAATCACAGGAATTTTGAATGGGTTGTTGGTTTTTGTGACCATGTTCAGAATTAGTTTTAGGGTTTTGGTTCATGCCCAAGATTTGAGTTTTTTGGTTTAAATTGGTTTTGTGTTTCCTGAGATTGAGTTGATTTGAGTGTGAATATTGAACAGTCAAGAACGAAAGCTTTTTCTTTTTGTGTACCCAGCATCTTATTTTTGGTGTTGTTTTTGTCAAAATCAGGGCTTTGGTTGGCTACGTGTGGGATAATATGCTTTGGTGGAATAGTGTGGTTTAGCTTTTGAGAGATATTTTGGTTTATAGTTGGCTGTTTTCGATGAATAACAATAACCTACCAAAGACATTTGGGGCTCCATCCCAGTTTGCAAACTCTGGAAATGTGGCACAATCGCAATCGATGCCCATGAACAATCAACCCCAACTTCTTTCTCAGGCACAACCTCAAACACAAGGTGGGCCTCAGTTTCCAGGCCACTTTCAGTTGTCTGAGCCTCAAGCTCAGGTGCTTGCGCAGGCACAGTATGTGCAGGCTCATGCTCAAGCTCAAGCTCAAGCTGCCCATTCCCAATTCCAAGCTCAGGTGCAATCACAAAATGTCAGTAATAGTAATGCGACTGCAACCCCTTCCCCTGTGGTTTCCACCCCTGGCTCTGGAAGTGCCAAGCGGTCTTCTCAGAAGCCACCTTCCAAACATTCTAGTTCATCTAATAGTAATATGGCTTCTCTGTTTAAAACAATGGAGTTAACCCCTGCTGCTCATAGAAAAAAGCGGAAGGTTCCTGAGAGACAAATACCTGATAAGGTCGCAGCAATGTTACCGGAGTGTGCTTTATACACACAGTTGCTTGAATTTGAGGCTAAGGTGGATGCTGCTTTGTCAAGAAAGAAGAGCGACATTCAACAGTCGCTTAAAAATCCTCCTTGTGTTCAGAAGACGCTTAGATTATATGTCTTCAATACTTATTCCAATCAGGGACAAACAGATCCTGACAAGACGAGTACAGAGGC
This sequence comes from Theobroma umbraticum, assembly GCF_002168275.2. Taxonomy (NCBI): domain Eukaryota; kingdom Viridiplantae; phylum Streptophyta; class Magnoliopsida; order Malvales; family Malvaceae; genus Theobroma; species Theobroma umbraticum. Next base: position 3,791,893 of record NW_018397261.1, read on the forward strand.
TCCATCATGGTCACTTAAGATCATTGGTAGAATATTGGAAGATGGGAAAGACCCTGTTGTTGCTGGAAAGGTGCAGAAATCATACCCCAAATTCTCATCTTTCTTCAAGAAAATTACAATATACTTGGACGCAAGTCTCTATCCAGATAACCATGTGATTTTGTGGGAGAGTGCTAGATCGCCGGCCCTTCATGAGGGCTTTGAGGTGAAGAGGAAAGGTGACAAGGAATCTACTGCAAGAATACGACTAGAAATGAATTATATGCCTGAACGATTTAAACTTTCACCTGCTCTAGCAGAAGTCCTGGGAATTGAAGTAGACACTCGCCCAAGAGTCATGGCTGCAATTTGGCATTATGTAAAGTGTAAGAAGTTACAGAATTATGAAGACAACTCCTTCTTTGCATGTGATCCCCCTCTTCAGAAGGTATTTGGGGAAGAAAAAATGAAATTCATAATGGTTCCACACAAGATAACACAGCATTTAACGCCTCTACAGCCTATACATTTGGAGCACAGGATCAAGCTTTCAGGGAACTGCCCTGTTGGATCTACTTGTTATGATGTCCTAGTTGATGTGCCTTTTCCATTAGAAAAGGAAAAGTCTGCATTCTTAGCAAACATGGAGAAGAACAAAGATATTGATGCTTGCAATGAAGTAATTTGTGCTGCTATAAAGAAAATACACGAGCATTACCGGAGACGAGCTTTCTTCCTTGGTTTCAGCCAGTCTCCAGGAGAGTTTATTAATGCTTTAATTGCTTCGCAAAGTAAGGATCTGAAGCTCTTTGCTGGGGATGCTAGTGATAATGCTGAAAAGGAGCGGCGATCTGAATTCTATAACCAACCATGGTAAACCTTGTTTTACTTATTTTATTTTCATTCTATGTTTGTTTCCATGTGTATATTTGACATAAATCTGTCACAGAACATTACCTGTTACACTCTGCTAGATCTTGCCAATGGATTTGTTTGGTCCAGCAGAAAAAAAGAAACATTTGTACGAATCAGTACTTTCATCCAGTGAGCACTTATTATTAACAGCATTGATTACCAATCTTTAGAAGAAAATCCTAGGACTTCCTTAATCCCAGGCAGTATAATCTATTATTTTGGCATCTAGTTTAAATTTCTAGCATAGCTGCATTTTCTTTCTGGCTTCTCTGAATAAAATACAGTATGATATAGCTATGAATTTCTCCATGTTGGTATAGGAGAGCCATGCCCTGCATAGCATAGTGGATCATAGTTGCTGCTTTTGTTTTACTTGGAAATTGTAGGGTGTCCATGGGGTGTTTAATTACCTTTGGAGCACCATTGAAATGTAATTATTTCTTAATTTAAAGCATTTTCTGACAGTTTTTTTCTTTTTTCCTATTTTCTGGAACTTTTAGGATTGAAGATGCTGTAATCCGCTACCTCAATCGCAAGTCTATGGGAGGTGATGCTCTTGGAAGCACTTGAGTATGGTTCTGTTGAATTGTTGACTGTTCATATGAATTTCAAGGCTTCTAACTTTTGGCCTGCGTTCTGTTGTTTGTTGGTCTGGGGAACATCAAATGCCACAGGAAAAGAAAACATTCTGAGTGGCACTTTGGATGGAAAACTTCCTCAAAAGTAACTCGATTCAACATGGTGTTTATTGGCCCATCAAGAAACACCTTTGATTGGCTAAATGCAAAGTGCTTATTTCCGAATTGTCCCAAATCTCGAAGCGCTTTGTTTTTATGCTGTTTGATTCACTAAACCCTCTAGAATACTTATTTTGTTATTATGCTCTTAAGGGTTTGAGATAATTAAAGCACTGAGCGCGTGTAATGTAAGTTGATTTGCTTTCCATGTTCCTAGGTGTATATTAAGAGGAAGGGAATTTTGTATCTTTCCACTGATTAATTAATAGTTCATATTAACTGGGAAAAAGAACTAATTCCCCTCTCATTTCTCTTTGCTGCTATTTCATTTTTACTACACACTGGGCCATTCCTTTCTTAACATATTGCCGGTTAAATTAACGACCAAAGTTGTCAGGAACAAAAAATTGAACAGTCTACAATTGCACAGGATGTTCATATCGATTGCATCTAGCATTCTGGTTTTGTCCTTACAGGTCACAGCTCCCTTCAACTTTCACCGGATTGCAGCACCTTTAGTTTTTAACTGTGTTATTTCTCCAGTTGTGCTCCTTACATGCATCATGCATGGCTGAGGTCCTTGTTGAATTTCCCTTTTTCTGCTTCAACATGATTGCAGTTGTTTGTAATCTTGTTTTATGTATCATATAACCTGTTCTGCAGCATGAATTACAATGAGCAAGATCACTCGAAATTGTCTTGATATGTTTTTCGTTTTTGTTGTCCCTGTCTCGAGAAGCAGAGGAAAGATGCCGATCGAGGTGTTCTACAGGCCTAAGATTTAATTCAAGCAGTTTTGACTTGGGACTTGGGAGTGAATTGGAGCACTTGTTGAATAGTCTTTAGTGCAAACGTCCTAGATGTCCACCTTTTTGCCTGGGGATTTTGATTCCAACTCAGAACCAGATAGTCACAACAGAATAGCACTACTAGCTCTCACTAAGTTTAAGACTTTAAGAGGTTATTGGCTCAAATTTCAGAAGATTTACCAATTTTTTTAAATGCTATATAATAATGAACTGACGTGTTGAAATATCTTTCCATCAGTTATGACATGAAAAAGACTAATAAATAGTGAATATATGCCTTTGACATAGCTAAATTCAAACGTGTATATATATATATATATATATATATATATACACAGCTTTGTGGCATGCCAAAAATTATACAAACAACATCATGTGCGGCAATATATATATATATATATACACACTTTGTGCAATGCCAAAAATATGACAAACAACATCATGTGCGGCAGAGGTCCAATTAAAACTGCATCCATCCCAGTTATGTGTTAGGTCTAATGTGCTGGGCTGCAATATAGAGTTCTTATTACTATTAGTAGGATATTGAGTATAGGAGTACTGCTGCAGCACACATTATAAACGGAAAGAGTTGGCACATGAATGCCCATCCCTAGAACCCATGCAGGCGATTGTAGGCAAGTTTCTAGCAATAATATGGTAGCCCGCCCATCCCACATGGGCATATGTAAGCTCTATTGCTTCATTACTTTCTCACCTTTCTCGGCCTTTGCCTTCCATCAAGCCTACGTATCCTTATTAAGGAATGTATTAAGAAGCTTAGTCTAGATGGTTAAAGCATAAATCCTTTTCAATTTGTTTTGACTTCTTTCAGCTTCTCCACTTAATAAGCTAATTTGGAGTTATCAAACTAGTGCAGATTATGAAAGCAAAAAGGACCATGTTTTAGGTGCAGCATGCATTAAGCATGGACATTGTTAAATGTTTGGTTGGTCTTATGTCTTGCCCAGCTGGAATATACTTTTAAAGGCCTCATCTCAACTATATGGATGGCAATAATTTTGATCGAGTAGCTAGCTAGCTGCTGCTACTTTTTCTTCAATTCAATCCCTGTCTGACCTCCCCTTGGAAGTTAGCTATTATAGTGAAGACATGGATAAATAATGTGAGTTTGTCCTGCTATTTGTGATGCCTATTGTCTATTGAATGGTTCAATTTGAGATCTCTAATTCGTATAACCTTGTGTATGGTTTACCGTCAGTAAGGTATCTTCTTTTGATATATTTTGAGTCCCTTCTGTCACCGAGTCATAAGGTCAATTCATCAATTTGTTGGAGCACTTCTTAGAAAAGGACGAAGGCCACCTGTTCCCTTGGTAGGCCAAAGCCAGCTGATTGCTACTTCAGAAGACTAGTATGCTAAATACCAATTTCTAATTGTCAGGGAAAGAGCAGTAAAGCGTTTTTAATTCATTAAAACTATAAAAATTATTTCAAACAATTGAGTTGGACAAGTTTGACTTCTTACTTAATACAAAATTTATTAAAATCAGATTTATGCAACACCGTTGAAGTCTCTTAAGGCATTAAAACGGTGGAAATCAACACTTTGTGGGGTTCACAACTACCAAAATGAAGCCATTAATGTTCAATTTTCAGTCAATCAACCTGATTACACCCCACAATAATAAAGTGATATTATATGAGGGAATTGAAGTTATGTTAAGTGGGAGGGAATATATATATATATATATATATATATATATATATA
>NW_018397261.1:3796070-3801282 GCF_002168275.2 Theobroma umbraticum
TATATATATATATATATATATATATATATAGATGTTAGCCTGACAATCCTGATTATTTTATATGACTTCAAATTGTTCTTAACTTCCAGTTCCAGCAAAGTCAGTTATCAGTACAGTGCACACTCATGTTTTATTTTTATATAATAACCTTTGCTAGGAATTTCAGCATTAGGTTTTATTGAGGGTTTGTATGCACGTTTTGAAAATGAAAGGATCCAAAACCAACCACATCATCAAATCTTTTATCAAATCCCAATCAAAAGATATACTCATATATATATGTATGAGTTTTGATCACGGAAATCTTCACCACCATAAATGCACATCAAATTTCCAATAAATTATAGCTGGAAAAGGTTAATGGCTAATGGGAGATAAGGAATATGAATCTCGTGGTGTATCTCCTAGCTACGGGACTCTGACCTGCCCTTAGACCCTCCACATCTTGTCATGTGCGCTAAAAGGGCAGAACAGAGCAACATGATAGAGTAGCAAACTTTTGTTCAGTATCAGTAGTTTTCCCATCCGATTCCGTAATCAGCAGGGCCTGCGTGAAATGTCTTGTCATGCCATGAATACGATTCATTATTCTATTTTAGGCATTGTTTGAATAATTGAAGGGCAGGGAACAAGTGGCACCCTGTCCCTTGTTTAGCAAACATTTTAATAGAAAGGTAGAGCAAACAAGATTACCTTTATTTTAACTTATAAAACTGTAATAATAAAAGGATTACTACAATAAGTAATTTACTCTTTCCCTTTTCATTTCTCATCCGTACAAAGTTAGTAATTTACATTTCCATTTCTTCTTTCTCAACCATCGTATATTTATTTTAAAAATTTTAAATCATGAATCACCCATTAAATTAATAACAGAACCAACTCATAATGGCTTCAAACCCATCAATTCATGACAGTCCGATCTTGAATAATATTATTTGCATGCATGCATCATTAATTAAAGGACTGTGCAGCTTTGGGAACGTTATAAAACATGAAAGAAAGTTATATTTAATTAATTAAAGAATAATGTTCAAGAATTGTGTTGTTGTATTTGTAGGCAAAGACAAAAGGTAGTAAGAAAAATTTTAAAAAGGAAGTAAAATGTAATGATCATGTGAACCATTCAACCACCAGATTGCAAGGAAGCAATAAGCATTACGTTTCTTATGTAAGTCTGGTGAAAAAGAGTTAAGAGCTCATAGCAAAAAGGTAGTCTTAATATTGCATGTTTTTAATTTGATGGTATAGGCTAGAGCTAAGCTAGCACACAATAATTCTTGCATTTATTTATGGGTGGGCGAGGCTTGTTTAATTTTAAATTAATGGTAAAGACACTTACGTACGTGCAAATGGAACAGTAATCTGGGGTTGCTGGTTACTATCTGCCCAGGACTCAGCCCCTGGTTTGTAATTAACCCCTTTCTTGCCGACCGGTATGAGGCCTGTGGAAGGCATAGGCATCAATGTCATTTTGCTTTGGCTTATATTCTCAGGCTTTATAATTAAGGTGTTATTTTAAATATATATATATATAGATATTTCATTTAATGCACAAATTTTGTCATTTTTTTATAATTAAAGAACATCTTATTCAATGAGTGTTGATATGGATTCCTTAAGTTAGATTCTTTTAAGAATTAAGGAAGCAAAAGATTATGGATATAATTTGATATAGTAATCATAATTTATCCAAAAACTAATAAATGGACTTTTTTTTTTCTCAAGGATAAGGTTTTTGGTATGATCCTATATATAGAGAGATGAATGCTTAGGTCTGAATTTTATATTGAAATACTTAATTTATTTCCATTACAAAATTTGAGAAAATGTAGATAAAAATCTTACTTAAGTTCTCCTCGTAATTCGATTGATCAAGAAATTAATAATAATAATAATAAAAAGGTTTGATCCAATATTTTAATAGTACAACAAAAAGCTACTGCCTATTTTACTAAAATTAGAAATTTACCCGAAACTATCAAGCTACAAGTGACACAAGGTATGCACATGAAATGATGAGAAAAATAAATTAAAAAAAAAACAATTTTGGGATTGAAATTCCAAATAATGCAAGAGTTGATAGAAATAATAAATCAGAATCATATACTCATAGAGAATACATAGGAAGGAGTACATTCATTGGGCCACTTTCTCACTACTACGACGCCCTTCTCCTTACCAGCACATTGAGGCCACCGGCCATATGGGCGGTTAAGAGAGGAACAAAAACCGGCTGCTCTTGGCAGACCGGTCTAATTTCGAACCGTCTCAGAATTGAAGCCACCACATACTTCATCTGAATAAACGCCATTTCTTTCCCAAGGCAAACCCTTGGACCAGCCTGAAACACTGGAAACTTGAAAGGGCTCACCGACTTTAGCAACCCATTTTCTGCATCCGATTCCTGGAACCACCGGTCCGGTTTGAACTCGAATCGGTCCTTTCCCCATAGCTCCTCCATCCTCCCCATTCCATAGGGGAAATAGGTCACCCTGTCTCCTTTCTCAACGAAAGTCCCGTCGGGAAGAACGTCGTCGTTTAAGGCGTGCTTGGAGTCCCATGCCACCGGAGGGTAAAGCCTCATGGACTCACATAAACAAGCTTTAACACAATTCATTTCCTTCAGCACTTCAAAATTCAATTGGTTTTCGCCATCGCAAAGCATTGATTCCACTTCTTTCACTATCATGTTCTCTACATTTTGATGCTTAGAAAGCAGCCAAAAGAGCCACGACATTGCCGAGGAGGTGGTATCTCTTCCAGCCATGATGAAGCTAATCACCATATCTCTCACGACTTCCTCGTCGTGCCCTGCCGAAAACAATCTCGACAAAAGATCTTCGGCGTCGTCGTGACTTTTTGTTTCCGCTTCAAGAGCTCTCTTTTTGTTCTGTATGATCTCCAAAACGCAGTCCTGAACGAGTTTGATTGCTTCCTTGAGTTTCTTTTCTGACCCAATGTTAAGGGCTCTCTTTATTTTCCATACCACGAACATGGGTGCCATTCCTCTCATGGCGCTTATCTCCGATGCGCTATCGAATGCCTGAACCAGAGGCGGCACTGGCTTCGAAAGATCCAAGCAACAAGGGTCATGACCCAATGACACTTTACAGATAGTATCAAATGCAAATCTTCTTAATACGTCTTGCAAATCAAGAACTTTCTCACTCTCCATTGCTTCTTGAAGCAACGGCAGCAGCCGATTTTCAACTTCTTCTTGAAGGGTTTTCACCACGAATTCTCTCAAGGACTTGGTGCTAAACTCATGGCTAGCTAGCTTCCTTTGAGTGCTCCACAACTCCCCATCGACATTAAAAATCCCACAACCGAGAAGATCACCGAGGATTTCGGTGAAAGGCTTGCCTTTAGGGAAATTGTTGAAGTTTGTCTTTAGCATGTACTCGACGTTAGCCGGGTTGGCTGTCACGACCGTACGGCGTGCACCGAGCCGACGCACCACGATGGTCTGAGAGGGCGACTCGGACAAAAGGTCAGTGTACCAATCCAAAAGACTACGCCGGTTCTTGTAGAAAGAGATGAGACAACCAAGAAATGGATAAGAAGAAGGCCCATGAGCAAAATCCGATTTCTTGGCGTAAAAAGAGTGTAATTCTTGCATGAAGGAGAAAGCCAGAGAGAGTAAGAAAAACCCTAGAGTAACAAACAAGAAAAAACAGATAACCATGGCTGATTAATATCTATATATATATATATATATATGTATAAAACAAGATAACCAAGAGCTTTTGTTGAGAGAATAGCTAGGGTTGTTTTTTTTTTTGGGCACAGAAAGAGAGGGGGAGGGGTAACTTATATAGGTGTTTGAAATAACGTACAAATAGAAAGAGAGGGACCGACCAACAAAGCAATGGGTCAATAGCTCGGATTAGGGTTTAAAAAGAAAGGGACAAAGAGATGAAATCACATGGTTCTCGAGCTTAAAATTGGAACCGAAAGCCGCAAGGTCACCTTTGTCATTTCAATACAGACATATGTTTATTGATTTCCCTTTTCTTTTTTATTAGAACTGCTCCTTTTTTTTTTTTTTGTTTTTTCTTCATTTCTTGAGAAAGAGTTGTCAAACGGCAGCAATTATAGGGTAAATGTTGGGCCAGATGGAGTAGGCAAGTCGGTCCCGGAAGTGGGAGTAATGAGAGGTTTACAGGTTTTTTAACTGTTCACCTGCTAAACCTAATTCACCAATATGCTCACATGGAGCTCGTGGCTTATCTTATGTGATCAATAAGAAAGAAATGAATGCATGAATCATCTGTATTTTTCTTCTTCTTTATTTTTTTTCTTCTTTTTGGTTTTTTGAATGATATGATGATCCAACAACAAAAGTAATTTTTCTCTTTCATGTCTTTAAACCTTTAAATTACATATGTCAAATGAAGTTTTTGTTCTTTGCTCTGTCTTATTGAAGCAACTGTCTTTCATTTTTCTTCCCTACATAAGAAAGTTTATTAGATCTTACTGCCGTAAATCCATTCCTTATTTTCTATATTTGAATTTGAAACCTCTAAATTTGAATCTCAAATTTTAATTTTTGTTATATAATATACATTTATATTCATATATATATATATATTGTAGTTATATGTGTTGACATATATATAATATAAGTAGAAACTTTAGTAAAATTAATACAAAAAGAACTGATTATGAGATAGACTTTTAATTTGGAAAATGGACTGTCTCATATAAATTGAACATGTGGACAAGAAATTTTATTGTTTCGATAAGCATTAAAATCAAATGGTGTAATTTTATTTGGTAAGAAAATCTCGTAGTATTCTTTTTCTGACGCTATCTCTTTTATAGTTATAAATTTGGTAAATTGATTCGTATTTAAATCAGAATCATTCATTCAAGTTTTCATGTACTTAATTAGGAAAAAAAATCAAATTCTAATAATAACTTCGGAGAAGACAATCTAATACCATAATGATGTACAGATCAAGAAATAATATCAGTAATCCCCACTTCTGACTTCTCCAATACTGGCAAATTTAGGGTTTATAATTCAAAAGTGGATTATATACTTGATGGATTCAATTATATTGATCATTACATTCATATAATATGCCTTTATTTTCTTTTCTTTTTTTTTTTGTCAGTGTTTGTAAAGTTTTCAATGTGGGGATTGATTTAATTGAAAGAAATAAGATAAATATGTTTGAGCATGCATAGCAATCAAAATATATAT
>NW_018397261.1:3801292-3802422 GCF_002168275.2 Theobroma umbraticum
ATATATATGTTTGAGCATTATTATTATATTTTAGTACCCATGGATTCTTAAGAACAGTTGAATCAGGGTAAATAGAAGATGCCGACACCCAACACCATTATAAATAAGAAAGCGAAGGAAAGAGAGTGAGACTTGGCAGTATCTCATACAGTAAATTAAGAAGAAAAGAACAAAAGAAAGAGACTGAGGCTTGGTGGTATTTTCTACAGTACATTCACATAAGGAAAAACACAATTCACATTCAAAATATTTGAATTGTTTGTGTTCCGATTATGTCTTGCTCAGTTGCTTCCCAAGGTTTAATTTAGTTTCTTCTGTGTAGCATAAGAAGAACACGCAAATTGTCTTACAATTTTCTTCCTTTTGAAGCAGAAATAGTGGAAACATGCAAATAAAATGAAATAATTAACTTTAGTCCCAATCCTTTCCACTGATGATGATAGGACTTTGAAAGCAACAAGTCACAAAACCCTGTAGGTTACTGTACTTTCAACTCTCAAGATGAGCGCACGCTTGAGGTTCAAAATCATTTCATACTATCCATCGCCCATGGTGGATTTATGATCAAGCAACAATAATGAGCCAGAATTTCGTGTTTGAAGGTCGAAGATAATATCTCATAGTATTTATCACGTGTGGTGGATATATAATTAAGAAATAATAATGAAGTTGAGATTTCACATTTGCAGGACAAAGACAATAGTTATAAAATAATTATTTTAAAAGTTCAATGTTTGACAATAATACAAAGTAATTTAAATAAAAAAATTTATGTGAAAATTACAGGAATAACTTTAATTTTTTATTAAATACAAAATAAGGATATTTTTTAATAACTATTGCATGTTAAAATTAGATATCTTTAATTGAGCTTGATGGTTTTTTATAAAGTTAAAGGTATCTATTATTGAATCAATGTTAAAGTCTTGAATGATTTCCTTTTCGATGAGAATGATTAACAAATTTTTAAGAAAATCATCTGACATTCTATTACGAGTCTCATCCTTAACTAGTTTTATAGTAAAAAATGCAAGTTATGTTGCAGTGAAAACTGAAAGAGTCAAGATAAACCAGATCAATTTTTTTTTTTTACTAAGCCAAAGATAAATATATATATATATATATAAGAA
>NW_018397261.1:3802432-3803946 GCF_002168275.2 Theobroma umbraticum
CATGAAAAGAGAGCAGAGCCACTTATGGCAAAGAGATCCCTGGAAAACAAGCCAGGAAAGACAAGGTTAAGAAGCAGCATAAATAGAAAGTAAGGAAAAACATAACAAGGGAGATGGAATCAAAGTCAAAAACTAAAAAAACATAGCAGCACAGTGAAGAAACTTCCAAGAAGAAAGGAAGGCGACACATCATCATCTTATAAGCTTAAATGCATGAACACAAAAAATTTGGAAGTAGAAAAACTCTTCAAGGTAGCAAACTCAGGAAAAAACAACACGAGCAAAAGGTCCATGAATTGAAAACATGGATGATCTGTCAACACCAAGTTTAGTAAGAGAGGTGTTTAGCAAGAGAGTCAGCAAAGGAGTTGCCTTCTCTTGGGACATGAATGAACATAACATTACCAATCATGTGGGAAAGAGCGTTGATTTCATTGAACATTTTCCAGTATTCTCATGGTCTTTGGGAATCATTTTTCACCTATTAGCAAAGAAGTAAATTTTTAATATTCTTGTTTTCTTCAACACTTGACATAACTCAGAAAGTGTAAATATAATTTTCAAAGCTTGATTATGAAAATGTTTAGCTTGAATAGATCCAATTGATAGCTTAGACGCAATTTATAATGTTCAGTAAGGTCATTGGGGTAACTTTTTTTCAAAAGGAAAATAAAGTCATCGAGTGATATTTATTTGTAAGGTTGTAAATACTTTCAATATTAAATAATTCAAAATCATTCTAAAGGTCCAAAGATGTGTTAAGAGTGAGCAACTCCACCACATTCTCATTAAATTTGAAATGCAATTCTTGCAAGAATAAGGCAATAACAGCTAGAAACAAGTCTAACTTTACAATTGTGCTAAATTGTGACATGATCTGTTTAAAGACAACCTTTATCAAATTTATATCTAACCCTCATGTCAGAAATCTCAATTTCATATTTTTAACAAAACTTTTTCATTGACACAAACAAAGATTCCCATCCATCTTCTCTCAATTATTAGAGATACTTTTTAGTAAACAATACTAAATAAATTGCATTTAGTTTGTCATGAGACTTAAGTTGACATGTAATTTTTACAATGCTGTCAACTAAATTTGATCTTTCCAAAATATGCAAACCTATACCAAGATTAACCTTACAGTTTATCAATACCAGCATGTCAGTTCACATATCGTTTAACACATCATTCAAACTAAATTCAAAATCCAAGTTTCAAACAATCAAAGTGTTTGCTTTGGCATAATATTCAAGAACATTCAAATAAGTTCTTATTCTTTTATTACGTTCAATCTAATCTTTATACTTTTATTTTGTAACAAATAAACTTTTATATATTTATTTTGAGTCTTATAATTAATAGTTGACGTAGTCCACATGCCATTTCTCATTCTATAAAAAATTATAGAATCTTTAAAAAAATTCTTTAAAGCAATAAGTGTTTTGATACCATAATAGAGTTTGATATGCCAAAAAGATTTTGAAGAGGGATACTACTTCATTATATATATA
>NW_018397261.1:3803956-3884708 GCF_002168275.2 Theobroma umbraticum
TATATATATAGGACAAGGCTTTATACCTTGATTAAGTGTATAATGTTTACAAATTTAAACAACATGATTCAAATACATGAAAGGTTACATAGAATTCAAAAGGTGCTGTTTTATTTGCTTAATCACCAAACATCAAATTAGCACTTTAAATAATTAATTAATTAATTATAACATAATTTTTTATTTAAAAAGTAGAGTTTAAATTTTCATTTCTCTAATTATAAAAAAAAATTAACCAAACATCAAATTCTAAATATCTTTACCGATTTCAAAATTCAGCTTTATCATGTTTGAAATGATCAAGTCTTTTCCTCCAATAAAGTTTTGACACCACTGTACAGATATTACTTGTACAAATAAAACATTTGGAATCTCTCCTTCTTCAAACAAAAAAAAAATATTTATATATAAGATTAGTGCTATCAAATCAATCCTAAAAGAGAGGAAGCTGCCAAATCTATCCTGTAATTCAGTCCAGAGAAAGAAAGAGAGAAACAAAAAATATATATGCGTACAAAAAGAAAAGAAAAAGATGTTTCAGTTTTCAACATACGAGGTTGGACTTTACTCGCATGACTTTAAAACAGTGAAAGTAATGAGTCAGTGAAGTGTGTACTGAGATTTCCAGATTCCTTTTAACATATGCTTAAAATTCTTGACTTTTTATGGAGTTTGTTAAAAGATGAGCAGCTCTAGGTCTAGGCACAATATTCACGTTTCCAATATGCAAGTCCATAGCGACTAAATTGCTTACAACTATTCTTAGGCAAAATCAATCAATCAATCAATCAATCAGATTAGCTCAGAATGGAAAGCCTTTGCAACGTTTTATTATTCTCATCTGATGTAGCAATTACCAAATCTTTGACTCATATGTAATCTTTTTGCTCAGTGATTCACATTTTGTGATCCTCACGCTTGGTTTGTTTCCAAAGTCTAAGATGTCGTGTCGTTTCAAAATGACAAGAGAAGCAATAAAAAAAGAAAGAAAGAAGAAACCTAATTCTTCCAATTTTAACAGTCGAGGTCGGTAGAAAATGTACAATAATACAACGGAATTTTAAACTATTTTGTTGACAAGGATTTTATACTGGAAATTAGCTATAGCATAAAATGAGTGGTGTCAGGTGTGCAACCTCATTAAATAAGAAGAAAGAGAAACTATGGTTAGTGCCAGCCCACAACTTGGAGCCGAAATTTGGAAACCCCACGTGAAAATTTGCAAGCACGTTTTTGTTTCCAACAAGTCGGACGTCCTTTGATGCGGCCATCACTGCGCCCCTGTCAATCACCCATAACTGCTGCACCGAACATTTTCTCCACACATTCACAAAAAAAAAAGAGCAGAATTAATTGTTAGCATTCTCTTGTCCTTTTTTTATTATTTTTTTCTTTATAATTCAGTTTTTAATCGATTTTAATATATTTGATTTTGGAATTTTTATAATAAAATTAACATTTCCATAAAATATAAACTATATACCAAGGTAGAGGGTAATTAAGGAGGGTGAGAGAAAAGGGCTATCCATCTATCTGTTCTTCTGAACTATATAAAGTACACGTGAACTCAAATGGAATATGCTAGAGACAAGGCAATCGTCTGAATCTGAGGTCGGCTTCTGTCCAAGTCGGCCAACTATATACATGGGGAATGATGGGATGTTTTCTTATACCCTTTTTATCTTTACTTTTGACATGTATTAGCAATATATGTCTTAGTGGAATGCAAATTATCTGCCCCGAATTGATGGCCCATTTTCTGTCCCCTTCATAAAATTATGCCATTTTTCCAATAAATGAAAGTTTATTAACGTCACGTCAACTCCTTTCTTTTTTTTTTCTTTTCTCAATACTTTCTTTTCTCTTTGCTTCTTCTTCCATCATGGCGGAAGCTTTAAACAATAGCAAGTTTTAGTTCTCGTCTAGGTTCTTAACCAAGGATGACTTGGTCATGGACAAGAGTGAAGTTAAGAACAATCTCAAGAATCCCGAAGATTGTTTTGGATTAGACCACTTGTGCATGGACAAAAGTAAAGCTAAGAACAATCCCAAGAATTCCAAAGTTTTGTTTTTTGAAACGCAATTATTGAAAGAAAGTACATATAGTGCCATTGTTTTGACAGGATTGATCACATTTTTTTTCTGGATGTTCTCTGTTCTAACAATGTTATTCGGTTTCAAATTTGCCAAAATCAATGGAATGGTTGATTTACAGAAGAGACTACTGTAATGGTGGAATAGCACAGAGCTTAAAAATGGTGAAAAAGAAAAGAAAAAGCCGCACTTGAGCATCCTCTTCATATCTAGGTCTCAAGCAACTCCATTAGTCACAATATTTGACACAGAGAGAACTAGATTGAACCAAGTAAAAGCCACATAAACCATACAAGGCAATTATCATAACTTCCTTACTTGAATCCATAAAAAAATAATGTATTTTATAAAGTTCAACATCTCACATTGTCAAGGTACAAAAGATGTGAGTGCTTTATATATAAAAACTCATTATGAATTTATTGCAAGCAAGGAAAAAAAAAGTGGGCTCACAGTCACACGAGATTAGGTCAAGCCTTAAGAAAATACAAATTTTCACCCTATCTCGAGTATACATGTGGGCTAAGTCTAAGTGAGTTTTTTTTGTATCTTGGCTTAATTTTTCTTTTCAGCCTCTGAGTACTAGCAATATACTACTAAAGACAATGGACCTTTGATGAGGTGGGGGAGAATGTCACGGTCCTCGCGTAGATGTGAATCCCACATTAAGTGAGCTTTTTTGTATCTTGGCTTAATTTTTTTTCTTAGCCTATAAGTCTTTTAACTTTATCTGACTTAGTCTTAATAACGTTGCTTGTTATCTGACTTAGTGCTTGTTTAGTCTAATTTTTTTCAGCTTATCTACTTCTTAAAAGTAAAAGTCAGGTCAAATATGACTTCTCAACTTCTAAATACTAGCAATGTGCCACTGAAGATAGTAGACCTTTAATGAGGTGGGGGAGGATGTTATGGTCCTCGCGTGGATGTGAATCCCACATTGTTGAGATAATGCTTCTAGCAGGTAGAGCTATACAATCCCACATCAAAGAAAAACTTTGAATGGAGAGTAAGGGCCCACATCAAAGAAAAACTCCCAACGAGGAGTAATAGTGGATGTAAGAGAAGAGCCATAAATCCTACATTGGATTTGTATTAAAGTGGTATTGAAAATATAAGAGTTAGCACAACTGTCAACCTGTGTCCCACCTTTTGTGGGACAAAAGTGTGAGACCAGTGGGCCAAAAAATATAATACTTCATAAGGGTTGGTGTGGACCGTGCCAATTGATATCAGTGTGAACCTTGAGTACTAGCAATATGCTATTGAAGACATTGACCTTTGTTGAGGTGGGGGAGGATGTCACGGTCCTTGTATGACCGTGAAGCCCACATTATTGAGATAATGCTCCCAATGGGTCAAGCCACAAAATCTCACATTAAAGAAAAACTCTAATGGGGAGTAAGGGTCCACATAAAAAAAAAGCTCTCAACGAGGAGTAAGTGTGGATGTCATGGTCCTAAAGGGGAGCCATGAATTCCACATTGACTATGTATTAGAGTGATTTTGAGAATATAAGAGTTCACATCACCTTCAACTTATGAGGTCCCTTTTGTAGGACAAAACCATGCAGCTAGTGAGCCAAAACGAACAATACCTCACAAGGATTTGTGTGCACCGTGACAAGTCTTTTAACCTTATTTGGCTTAGTCTTAATAATGTTACTTGTTATTTGACTTAGTGTTTATTTCTTTTAACCTTATTTGACTTAGTCTTAATAATGTTGCCTGCTATCTAACTTAGTACATGTTTGGCTTGGTTTGTTTTTAACTTATCTATCTATTAAAAGTAAAAGTCAGGTCAAACATAACTTCTCAACCTATAAGTCTTTTAACCTTATCTGACTTAGTCTTCATAATGTTGCCTGTTATCTAACTTAATGTTTGTTTGGCTTGACTTTTTTTTTCAGTTTATTTATCTCTTAAAAGAAAAAGCCGAGTTAAAAATAATTTTTGAGAAAATCTTAAAAAATAAATTTTTTTTAAAGATCAAACTTTTTTTAAAAAAAGCTTAAAAAGAAACTTCATGGAGGAGTTTTCTTTTCTCTTTTTTTTTTTAAAAAAAATACATCAATTTTTTTGAAAATATCCCTATCTCAATCAATCTCCATCTCATCTCCTTTCCTCTGCAAATTACTATTCTTTAACATAAATCGTGATCTCTCTTTCCTTTGCCTCTCTTTACAAAAACTAATAAAAAAAACAAAAGACCCAATAACAAAATATCAAAATCCAAAATATTTTTGTTCTTATAAAGATTAAGAGAAAAAATATCTAAAATTTAAAACTGCATTTAGATACTATTTAAATGTTCTCTCTTTTTTTTAAAAAAAAGATTTTAATGTAAATACATCATTTCCTCTTTTCTTTTCTTTTTTTGGAATTGAAGTATAATGGTCTGATTGCTTGCTAGATCAATAAAAATCTAATACTATTGCTATTATACAAGTTTAAGAGTTATTTCGTTTCTTTATTGATTTTTTTAATTTTAATATCTGAAATTATATATAAACTTGAAACATTACGTTGTAACTTATTAGGTAATTAAAGATAACATAAATACCTTATGGTAATTTTAATTGAAATTAGAGCTTATATAATTTATTTTATTAAATAGTTTTAGCTTAATTTTAAATGTTATTATTTTTCATAATAGCTTCATAATAGCTTTTAAGTTAAAAAAAAAATTAGGCCAAATAGGCTCTTAGTCTTAAACGTCCAGAATATTTGTTTGTTATCTGACCTAGTCCTATAAGTCTTTTAACTTTATCTGACTTGATCTTTATAACGTTCCTTATTATCTAACTTAGTCTTAAACGTATAGAATATTTCTTGAGACGTTGCCTATTATCTTGCTTAACCTTAAATGTCTAGAATATTTCTTAAATGTTATATTTTATTTGACTCAACATCTTGATTTTATATTGATTTTATGCTGATTTTATACTATTTTTCTATAATGTTAACATTTTGCTTTGCCTATAAATACAACCTGCCTACCTCACTTACAAACACACCAACCCTCTCATCTTTTTTGAAACTTTCTCTATTTTCCTTCCTCTCTTGCTGGGTTTTATTTTTGTAAGAAATTTTTTTTGTTATTCCTGCTATCTTTTAATAGTTTGTGTAAACTATAAAAAAGGGTGTGTTGAATCTTGAAAAATAATTGTTACTGTCCTTTTACATTAAGTTTTATACTCTGAATGGGTGAAAATTATCTTTACAGACAGTGATCTCACGTTTCAAACTTTTTTAATATTTCACTTGCTTTATTATATTTATCAATTCCTTTTTAGTTTATTGCTAATAATCTGCGTATAAAATATCTAAATAAAAAAATTTGGTTACACTTGGGATGAAAACAAAGAGCTTAAACCCCACCCAAAAATCATCCCACAGACATAATATTCCTGTATAGCAAAAGAGTCAAAAACACAGAATCTACAAGAGAAACACAATGAGTAAAAAGACCATCCTCCATTCCTTTAGCATGAAATAGAATCAGATTCGCCTTCACACCCTACCATCCTCAAAGCACTGCATAAACTGGAATAATGACACTATCTCGAGACATAACTACATCAGGTTACAACACAGCAGCCAAAACATAAAATCATGCCAACAATACCCACCAACATATCACAAACCACGCTAATCGAAGGCCATTGGCAAGTTAGCTGTCCACTGGATCCCTTTTTTAGCCAAGAATCCCAACGATGGCTTTTGTGTTTTTTTCGGATCTAAGTTCTCCAATGGGGTCCATTATGGGTTTGCTAAAACAGGGAATAACAAAGAAGATAAATACCACTTGAGTTTTTAACTGATGACTACTTGTTCATGGAGAAGCGCAAAGTTAAAGAACAATCCAATTCGGAACAGAAGATTTGCATTCCTCTTAGTTAAGATGGGCTTAATCTGATTCAAAAAAAAAACAAAAACAGTATATATATATATATAATTACATAAAAGTACTATAATCTTTGAAGTGAGACAGTCAACTTTGTAGTTGTAGGATATTTGAAATTTTAATGAGTTTTGCATTGTAGAATACTAAAACCTCGTGGGGAAGTTCTTACGCAGCGCAGTACGTGTCCAAGTCACCCAAGTTACATATGGACGTTTTAAGGTGTCGCCGTAATCGTTATGACCAAAGACATTCCAACACCTGTCATTATCCTTACATAATCGTCAGGACCCTATACTCATTCATTCAATCATTTGCCACATAAAATGAGATAACTACGGCGCCGTCCTGGCCGGCTGCAAGGGACCAGTAAACTCCAAACCTAGGGTTGGGTTGGGGGATGCGCATTGCCAGCACCAAGCTGAGATATATATATATATATATATATATATACTTGGTGCTGTAGCCAGATGGTGGGCCCTGGGTTCGTTTTGGCCGAGCAAGACTTAATTGATGGAACCGTGCACCGTCCACTAGCTGTCTTCGTCCAGTATTGGGCAGCAAGCCAAGCCTTAGGCAGTAGGCACCCCCACCCACCTAGGGCAAGGACAGCTTTGGCGTGATTAACCCACTCTGTCCTGTCCAGCCTTATGCTTGCAACTTCAATTCCATGTGCCAATTATCTTAGCTGCGCGGTCACTGTCATCCCAGTCAGCGGGTTTTGAAATGCAGCTGCTATCTAAATGGAGAATTCTCTCTTGAAGCAGTCGACGTAAAACTCCTTTATTTGATGAAAACTTTGCATGCCTTTGCCGACCCACCAATGCTATTTATACTTAATATTTAATATTAAATACCAAATTATAGTGATACATACAACTAAGAATTCAGATGATGTACTATATCAATACTCTATATAATTAATTCGCCTTAAAAAGAAAAGTCACTGACGGCGAACTCCAGTAAATTTCTCTAATACATCCCGGCAGGGCAGGGGTAAGCATGCAATGAAGTGCCACACCCACACTGCCTTATCTAAAACTCAGTGGCCAAAAAGGACAAAAAAAAAAGATATTTTAAAAACAAATTAGTGACTTGCACACGTTTAATTCTAAGATTCAAATCTTTACTAAACAAATTAGTAAAGTTGCATCCTAAATTTGGAGCGTAGATGGACCCAGTTAAACTTAATTGTCAACAAGTTAGTAGCTACTCGTGATGAGGCCTGAATGCTGGACCCATACGGTAGATCGCGTATCTCTCATAATCAAAGTCATAGGTCAAACTTCAAACCAGAGCCGCTTCTTTGCAGCTTAACCCAGCATAACAATCTTTTTAAATATGGTGCGAGCACATCGTGTGGTGGGCACTCAATCGTTGCAGCCTGATTTCTAACTGACTTGCCAAAGTAAAGATTTGACAGGGACTGGCACCGACAGAGCACGGTCTTAAACTGGTACAAATCTCTCTCACGCCCTGTCAATGTTAACCATCACCGTGTGAGCCATTGAGATCTAATGGGCCCATCACCTATGGTATCAAAATTGCTGCTTCCTGAAATGATATCCAATTATCAAAATTTTTATATTTGATTGAACAATGAATTTTCATCACGTTCTTATGATTTACATGAAATTTATTATTTCGATAAGAAGACACTCTACCTACGTTAATTTGGTTTTATGACCAAAATTTATTTTCCTAGAGAGGTTACTGGCCATGCAATATTACCACCAATCCATTTAAAGTAGGATGCTAATTAAATCTCAATAAAAGCAAAACTAAACCAGTTCTTAAACTTATAGTAATTACAGAATATTACAAAAAAAAAAAGGAAAAGAAGTTTTTAGATTTCAGCGGAGGCAGCTCCCTGCCCTATTCCTCCATCGATCCGTCTCTGGTTCATTCTAATTGTTTTCAAAAAGCACTATTCTAAGTCAACTCTTCCTTCCGGGGCCACCGTCTTAAGATACACCAAAGAAAACATGACCGCAGACTACTTCTCTTATCTCTGGCTGCGTCAATCCGATTTCTGAGGTCCACCATTTACACATTTCAAGCGAGCAATCAGCTCATCCTGCACAGTTCAATCCATCATTAGATGGGCACACAACCAGAATTTAACAGTAACTAGCTTAAGCATCGATGTAGACACTCTCATTTATCACAGTCTTGAGAATGTAGTTGCATTGCACCCATAAAGCGAATGAATCGCTATTCTTGGACCACTAAACATAATCAATCCAAAAGCTTAAAATTAAAAGAAGACTTCAAGACAGTTTCCAAGATAGTTTTCACAAGAACATGCCTTCTTTCCTTTGGGTGAAAGTCCTTTTTCCTTGAGAAGGGCACGAAGCCTCTCTACAGTCAAACTATGGTAATCCTTCTCAGTCGCACGACTGCTTGATCCCTCTGCAAGTTTTTAAGTTGTTAGGGGAACTCAACATAATAATACAACTAATAATATTGAGAATAACAAGATCATTGCACTAAACAAGGAATAATCGAGACAGAATTTCAGCAGAAAAATTTCATACTGATGCTACAGGTCAATAGGGTGGTTTTCTGAAAATGGAATTGCTACAATATTACATACCAAGTTGCTAACTAAATTATGCAAACTCATCACTAGAAATCAATCAGAAGAAAAAAGAAACATTTGAAATCTCTAACAGTCTAACTATACCCATCCAAATGTAAATCCAAGATCTCAGTGTCATATATTGTATATTTCCTTCTAATTAAAGACATTTTCCATATCCGTCTCAATCTAATAGGTCTGTATGGATAAGCAATATGCAAAGTGAAAGATTCAACCCCTACCGAGGTGATCAACAATATTGTGAGAGAATTAAAGTTTTAAATCGAGAGCCTGAAGGACCAACAGATAGGCCAAGACTGACATAAAACATGTAAAACAGAATGGAGCTACTCCTAAAATACTGCATCAGTATTAAATAACCATTCTGTACAACAATTATTGTTTAATCTAGAGACTGAATTGTACTATAGATGAGCTTTTAACATGTAAAGTAAAATACCAGCTATAAATGACCATGGTGACATTCTAGTTTCTTGACAATGTTGACCCCATGCATGTAGATACACACATAAGTACTAGTATGAAACATCTATTGACTAACCCGGTCGAGAACCACTTTGTGTATTGGCTTTCTTTGCTGAAGCCCTACTATCCATGACTCTTTCAGCAGCCCTGGCGGAAAAAATTGGCAGGCATCAAACAATCTAGCCTAGACATCAAGTATGATGACAAGTAATAACATATCTTTTGCTCTAGATATCTACAGGAATGCAATAGTACATCATGTAATCCATACAATCTGCTACAAACAGCAGGCTGAACTAAGCTACAGAAGCATGCTTACATCCTGAACCCAAAAGGAGGGTTAAAAAGAATCATAACTTCATAAGACCATTAACAGAATTATACACAATAATGTAACAAGACAAGTTAAATATCATTCACCCAAGAAAGATAAAATCAATACCTCTTTCTAGGACCCTCAGCTAAAACTTTCACATCCTTTGAACTGGAATCACCCTTCTTGTTATTGAGCATGAGCGATCTAATAAGTATGTTTTGTTGATTTGTCTTTATGAGCTGGCTCTCTGGACGTACAAGGGAGAGAAAGATTATCTAGCTTGTGAGTATGAACAAATCTCAAAACTATGTTCTTGCATGACTGCCCATCTTCTGGGGATTCCACAAGATAAAAAGCAGAAAAAAGCATGCATATTCAAATTATACCCAAGAGGACTATAACATAGTTTTGGGTGTTTACTCTACTTCTTGCATTTATGTATAAAACATGGAACCAACAACACATAACATAGCGATCAAATCAACATAGAAAAATTTAAATCACCATACAACACTGATGATATGTTTATACAATTATAAATATGTAACTAAGTTACAGCTAGGAAGAAATATAGATATAGGGCATCATATTTCCTTAAGATATTTCTGAAAGAATATAAAATCTGCATATACTTAGCATTGAGAATGTTAAGCTCCCATACAAAGGAGTCACATAAATAAACTGTTTTGGTGAGTTTCAGACCTGAAGTTTTCAATGAATTTTTTCAATCACTTTCTGTTAATATTTTCATAAAATAGGTAAGCTTCAAAAGTACACATTGATTATAATTTTAATTTAGTCAAACAAAGAAAACGAACCAATGACAATGTGGCAAACCAGGTACCAAAATGCAATTAAGAATAGTAAGTCTTAAGAATTGTTTCTTCAATAATGAGATTCCAATCAAAGAGCAATAACGGTCTAAGCCTCTTTCACAAAAACTAGAATGCACTAGTTGGCAGACGGCTACCTAGAGATTCCTCCCAAACAGGTTGCACACATTTATTTTGAAGTCCTTTACTGAAAAAGTCAGAATTTTAGACTACCATTTTTTAATACGGAAATATTAAAGTACACTTAAGATCCTATGCATTAAATATAGAAATAATAGCATTAACAACAATGATAAATGATTCTCATTGTGCAAAAGCAGAGATTTTGAGGGCTAGTGCCACTACAAAGTTAAATTAAACAAAAGTAATGGGAAAACTCTCAAAACATATAGCAAAGCCTTAGTAAGCTGAATTTACAGAAACCTGGCGGAGTTGTGTTGTGCTCACAAATGTAAATTCGCATTCCCCCCTGCAAAATTTTGCAATGTAAGCAACATCATTTTACATAATGACAGGCTCTCGGAACAAGCATCTAACTTTTTCAAAAAAAAAGTCCAGAGGAGTAAAAGGATAATCAGTTTAAAATATAAAAGCAGATAACAATTTGGGCGAGAAATATTAACAATTAAATGAAAAGGACAATATTTGTTAGAAAGATCCAATGATGCATTCCATGAAAGAAACTAGTTATTGCAATAATTCAAGCTAGATAGCCACCAAACAAGTATCCTTTAAGAAGCCTTCCCGAGCTGAATCATTAATTTAACCAAATAAGAAACTCTTCTTCACTTGTTTCCATTTGAAAGGCATACTATATAAATGAAACTGGGAACAGGTTTTACTTTTTTATGTGTTTCAGGGAGACTCCTTGAAAGAAATAGCATGGATTACTTAAAGAGGTTCCAGAAACGTAGCTGCCCAAGAGGCTGGAATCATAAACTAGGATGTTCATCTTAACAAGTAAAATAAAAGCAGGGGAGACAGAAGAAGCCAAATGGGCAGGGAGCTCAATTGTCTTACAATCTTCCAGAATCCTCGTAATGTAAAATCTTAGTGTGACAAGATACAGTTAACAGTAATTGGAAACGCAAAAGGTATGGTGATACAGAGAGGTAACAAAAAGCTGTTACTTGAGAAGTTTCTTGACCCCATTGAAGAACAGAACACTTGGGGAAATTGCTCTAGCTTGAAAAGTAGAGCACTGGACATTCAAAAAGAAAGATAACATGTCCAAAATCCCAAAACCACTGTAAAGCATAAGAATCCTGGGGTCTAACCAGCTGTCTCATAAACCCTTACTACTTAACATATGAAAGGAACAATCAGACAGTGCAAGGATAAAGGTTATGCTGTATCAAACGCATCTGCGCAAATGGAGACATGTTTAGAATAGGAACGCTAAACAGGCAAAGACGACAATGACATTGTTTTATATTGGTTGGTTCATGTGTCTAGTACCCTAAAATCACAGGAAATTATCTCAAGTTGAAATGAAGACGCCCTAAAAGAATTTTCCTAAGGAAAACAAAAATGGTTCTTCCTAAGAGATCCTCATTTAAAACACATCTCTATAAACAAATCTTGACCCAATATAAAAAAAAAAAAGAGTGTATTTCACTAATAAAGATTTTCCTTAGCTAAAATAACAATTTGCTCTCTAATTTCAATGTCAAATGCTCCACCGTTAACCCTAGGTAATCACCAATTAAACATCAAACTTACTCACATTTAGGAGGGGAACCATTCATCAATGAACACAGTAATTAAAATGCCATAAATTCGACATAGCCTAAAGCGTCGACTTAGAACCCTAAACTATCTCCTTTCGCTGCGAAAATCATACGATCCCACTTTAAGATTATTCTCCTAAGCTAATCCCAACCCTTGTTTTAGGCTGAATACAGTAAAACTAATTTACTTTACCAAACAATTTCACTACTTTCACTTGTCGCATTTTATTGGGGACTAAAGCACAAAAATGAAGAAACAGATATACCAATAGAGAATTAAAAAGAAAACAAATTAATTAAATAAGGGAGTGAAAAAAATGGGGGGACGGTAAAAAAAGAAGAAAAACCAGATTGGAGGAAATGACGGTTGAAGAGAGGTGGCCACGAGAGGGAAGGTTGCAGAGGAACTTGGAAGCGCCAGAAGGTGTTTGATCATGATCAAAGGGCTGAGAAGACGAGCCCTCCATGGGCTTTGAAACAAAAACCCTCGCTCCCAAAGGTTTTTTTTTTTTTTTTTGAGAGAGAGAGAGAATGAAGGAAAGAAGGTGAAAATGGAAGTGAGGGGAAGGAGTCAAGAGAAAAAGAGTTGCGGTGTGAATGGTTGTAGACCCTTTTTGGTGAACGTTGCAACACCGTACCCCTCATCTGCTACTATATTTTTTCCCGCTATATACACGGGTTTTTCTTTTTTCTTTTTTTTTTTTTGTGCTGTAATAATGTAGCTTTTGCCGATAGTTTTGTGCTCTGTTTGTTTTTTCAGAACTGGAAAGAGAAAACCGAAAAATAATTGATGCTGAAAGTGAATTCAACCAAACAGAGCACCAACGTGTTTTAAAAATAAGTAATGTTGTTAGATTTTTTTTTGTAAGAAAATAGATTCAAATCTTATTTTTTAAAAAATATTTAATAATTAATAAGTCAAATACTCTAAAGTAATTTATATATTTTTAATATCAAAACAACTAAGTATTTTTAATTTTTTAGGAGATTAGGGTTTGAGGATAACTATGTTTAGAATAATTTTGAATAAAAAAATATAATGCTTTAAAAAATTTTTGAATTATTTTAAATAAATTTAAATAAATTTTTATTTTCTATTGAGTTCAATCAAACATTGTAAAGGGTTAAATAAACTCTTATATCTTTAATTGAAACGTTCATTATCATTTTATATCTATATGATATTAATTTAAAAGGTAAAAATGTTATATAATAATATCATCATGTCACATAAACATATCAAGTTATCATTTATTATAACATACATAAATACCATATAATATAAAAATGATAAATAATAATTAGTCAAATGCTAATTATAAGAATCTATTTAGTTTAAAATAAAAGCATAATGACTCAATTAAATACAATAAAAAAATAAATAATTATTTTAATTTTTAAATAATTTAATTCTTTTTAAATATTATCTAAAAAAAAATCCTAAGTCTCTTTGGTCCATAAGAGTTTTTATCAAAATCATCCTTTTTATTAATAAGAAGTTAGTAACTATCACATAAATTTCAACTATTTATATTTTTAAAACATGGAAACAACCTTGAAAAAAAAATTGAGTTGTCTCTCTAACTTTGAAAGTCATCACAAATTATTTAAGATCCAACTCCCTTATGGAAGCCACTTCAGTTTCTTTGCTATGGCATCAAGATGTATTTGGAAATCTTTCCATTATTTCTATTTGTAAAAGAAAAAGTTAATATTCAACCCAATTTCTAGGATTGTTTCTTTCCATATAAGAAACCAAAGGAAACTGTATTTAATAAATTCAAATTTTGTTATTTGAATTGGTAAACTTACAAAACAATTTTTGAATTCAATTTGTCATTTTATTCTTATGTCAATACAATAAGATGATGAATACAAGTTTAGACATATCGTCCTAAAGTTTTATTTTTAATTGTTTTTTAAAAATGAAAAATATAATGGGATGATTTGTTTTATCCCTAAAAAATAAGCTATTTTTAAAAATAATCATTTTTTTAATTTTGACTATTTTTAATTAAAAGAAAAGATTTTTAGATAAAATTACTATTAATAAAATCTCATTATATTCAAATTACAGAATCTTAAATTTGAATCGATTCAAAAATGGCAACTGAAACAGCTCCACCAAGAGAAATAATAGCCGTAGTTGCAACCATGAGGAGGAGAAGAACAACAAGCGATGCGGCTTTCGGAGGGGTTGTCGGATGGACCAGAGCTTTTTTAAAAATTTTGTGCTTGTCATGAGCATTGATTTTATTGTTTTTGTCGCATGTTTCATGTCATGGACAAGTTGTATTTTGTTCATTGGGAAGCTTGAAAAGTATATTAATATTAGCAAAATTAAGCTCCAATTTGTTGATTTTCAATTTTGCTTTAATGGATTCGATATCTTTCTCATTTCTTTATAATACTAGTATATTTTAATTTTCTTTTACTATAAAACAAAGAAAATAACAAAAAACCTAATTATCTATTTAAATAATATCTTTTTGTCCAAATTCATTTCATCCAATGACGTTGAATAATTTTTCAATATATGTTCATTTTCATGTTAAATTCTTTTTTGATTTTAAACTTTTATCTCTATTGTAAAAGTAATTTTAAGTGTTTATATCCCAGTAAATATAAAGATAGATAACAAGTTACATGCTATATTTATAAAATGTTGTTATTACATACTATGTTTTAAAAATATTATTACAATTGAAAAAAGGTTTTAATTTCAAAAGTTTTATGTTGTAGTGAAAATACAAAGGAACAAGTTACACACCATATTTAATAACAAAAAAGAAAAACAAAATGACACTGCATGCTTAAGCACTTCAACAGAAAATGTTACCTACCAAAACTTCAGCAGTAATGTTAAATTTCAAGGCCAAAGCTTCAACACCAAATGTTATAGGCCAACGCCAAAGTCAAAGCAAAAAATGTTATATTACATACTAAGGTCAAAGTTACAGCATCAGATGTTATACGTTAAAGCTAAAACACAAAAGTTAAAGCAAAAAATGTTACACGTTAAGGTCAAAGCTTCAGTACTAAGTGTTACATGTAAAAACCAAAGCTTCAACACCAGATGTTACATGTTAAAACTTCTTTTTTTCTACCGATGTTACATGCCAAGGCATGAATCACTTTGTTCGATGCTAAGGCATATTCTATCAGACTTGAATTATTGAAAAACTCAACACTAATAAACCTAATAACTTGTTGTTACTTACTATGCCATACTTTTTAGTCTGTAAATTGATGACAAAGGGTTTTGTGAATATAAACTAATAAATCTAAAAATATGTTATTGCTTTCATGTTATACACTTTGGTTTGTAAATCAACGATAATTTGACAAGATGACGAGAGATAGAGAAAAATGGTGATGATGGTAAAATTAGATAAAGTCAAATAACGAAAAAAAAAATAGAACTCACCGCAAAATAGGGAATACAACAAACAAATGGTAAAAAAGAAAAATTGAAAGCATTTAATTTGTTTAGAATAATTTTAAGAGCATTTTTGTCATCTTATGGTGAATATTGATTAAAAAATAATTAAATATATTTTGATGATTATTTTTAAAATTATCTTTATCAGGAATGTCATTCCTCACAATTTCTTAAAAAATAATCTTTAATCTTAATCTATGAAAGATTTCATCCAGTAAATCAACTCAGAAATAAATTTTGTAAAGTACAATATAAATATGAAAAAAGGACACCAAAAGAAAAAGAAAAAAGGGAGAGGATGCGTCTGTTCTTTTATTTCTTTTTTGGTGTTTAAGTTGTTGTCTAAAGATTTTTTTTTTCTTTTTTCTAATTTTGGTCTTGTGCTATTTTGGTGTCTTATGTTTGTTGGATGTTGTGGGACGCTTGCTTGGGGTGGATGCTTGCTGGCTTAGGGGAAAACGTTTGGAGGGTTTTTGCTTTTCAAGAGGCCGTGGTTGTGCTGTTGAGGCTTAGTAGAGAAAATACCTCTTACGAGGTTTTTTTTGGCTTCTGATGGTATTTTGTTTCTATTGATGTCAATTTTAGGACAGTAAATATTATGGTAAATATAATACAAAAATAAATCTATATTTAAAACTATAATCAACGGAGAATATCTTCCAATTCTAAGGTTATATAATTAGGATTTATAATACTGTTGTTGCACAAATTATTCTTTTAGAAGGGGTTCAGGAAGTGGAGCTTTCGCTAAAGGAGTGGAGGATCCAACGCTTGAGTTGTAATCTTTTCGTTCGTCACCGACAGGCAGCAGAATATTATTGCAATAGTATTACCATTATTAATGATCTAAACCACTTTCGTTTTTGACTTGGACCCATTTTTCAGCACTAGCCTAACTTTCGGAAAGGAGAGATGTTCTTATCCAATCATAATGTCGTTAATTAGGATTAATTTCAACAATATTTACCAGCATATGTATGCTACATGCCCAAAAGTACGGTAGGTAAATTTCCTTTATTCTTTTTCTTTTATTGATATTTACACAAAAATATGCTTTTTTAACTCTTATTATTATATCAAATTTTCAGAAACTATGAACTGCCTTATATGGATAGTTTCGTTATACATTAATTTAATACAAACTATTTGTTTCTTTTAACACGTAAAAGGAACATTTTGTACAAACTGATTGGTAAATTTAATTCAATCTGTCATTTATAAAATGAAACTAGAATCATCTATTTAATTTTTATTTTATTTATTAAAATAATAGATTATTTTTAAAATTAAAATCAAATAAATGTATATTGTTTATTAATAAAATAATATAATCGAGTTTATGTTTAAACCTAATTTGAGTTGGGCCAAGCTCACATGCCTAGACGGATTGCCCAACCCTTGAACACATCTACCAGTCGCCTAATCCGCTACTCTATGCTATAAAATTGTAGATTGTTGAACAAAAAATCCAATGAAATCTATTATTATGCGGTAAGTAACCTTGTTTCATAAATCTTGCTTTTTTATTTTAATATTCAAAATAAAATCCTTTCCAAATTAAAAATATTAAATTTGAATTGTTAGTGTAATTTATCCATCCGGAATTTATTAGATAAAAAAAATATTTCCTTTGTTTTCACATGATATTTTATATGTTGATCTTATATAGTCTTAAACTTATGATTCATTTTTTTTGGGAATATTTTAGCACTAATAATACAGATTGGTAGTTTTAATAGACTCATATCAATCACTCCTCAATTATTGTTCCTAATGACGTATGAGTTAAGGCTCATGACACAGCAAATTTGTTCGTCTAAGGGAAAAGTCTAAGGGAAAGTTAATTGATATGAAGGATGTATGTCTACTCTCTAAGATTAAGCAGTCAGATATTTGTTTTGCTCTGTATTAAGAGATTGCCCTTTCTTCTCGAGATGGACAAAACAAGTTCCCAAGTCACAGAGTTACATGAACCCACGTGTGAAGCAAATGGAGGAGAAAGGCTCGCCATTCCAACAAACGTCACAAATCCACAAATCCGAATCAGCAAAGTTTGTCGTCAAACCAGGTGCGCAAAGCACTCAGCGGCTCACATTAGAGTGGCCGCCAGTAAAAACCGGATAAGCCCGCTTTTTTTTCCCTAATAAACCAACAAACCAGGATAAGCTCAGCCAACAGTACCCCACAGGCAAACCCGTAATCAAGTTTGACCAAAACAACCTTATCACTCTCAATGTACACCCATATAACAACCGTCCACGTGCCTATACAAGCTTGTCAAACTGAAGTTAACGATCTGATCGAACCGTTGGTTGTATCCCTGGATAGTACTTAAAGCAGCCCTCTTTGTCCCCAAGTTGTTTATGTCAAACTGTTGAATGATCCGAATTCTTGTCAGCTTTGTGAAACTTTTTTAGTTACGTCCAGAGACAAGGGACAGAGAGAGAGAGAGAGAGAGTGAGTGAAGTTTCCTTGTTTTTGTTTTGCAGTTTTGGTGAACATGGCGAGTAGTGTGCAACTGAGTAGAGAGAGTAGCATGCAGGAGAGTCCAAGGAGTCCTGAGGCAAGGGTCGGGATGCAGGTGGAGGATCTGTGGGATGTTCAGGAACCACAGCTTAGTCCTACCGAGAAGCTCAACGCTTGCTTTGAGAGCATCCCTGTCTCTGCTTTCCCCCCTGCTCCTCAAGGTTATTACTTTGCTTACTGTTTCATTTATCAAATTATATGTATGGAATGGATCATTTGATCATGCACTGATGGTTTTGTATTAGGTTTGACTGCTTCAATTGATCAAGAATTTTGGATTTTTTTTATTCCGGGTTGGTGCTGCTGGTGGTAGTGGTTGGGGATAAAAGGTTGAAGAATTTTAGTTGATTAGACGCTTTGAGGATACCCAAGAAAGAGAAGATTTTTAGTACTAGTAGTTGAAAGAACGGGGTGAATAAGGATCATTAAAATCTAGCATTAGATTTGACTTACAAAATCCTCTGCTTTATCTAATTTTTTTTTGGGAAAAGGTATGTCTTATGTATCTCTATTTTATAAGAGAATTTCTTGGAATTGTAAGGGGGAGTTTCTTTCTTGGGATACCGTAAGTTGGTTCTCCTAATTGGGCAACTTTTTAACATGATGACAGCGTGACAGTGATATGTATTATGGTGTTATCTCTAAATGTTTAAGTTTAGTTTATTCTTGGTTGATGACATATGGAAATTCTGTATCCAGGGATTGAGATAAAATCAGATGCCAGTCTTGCTGAGGCTGTTCAAATTCTGGCCCAAAACAAGATTCTTAGCGCACCTGTTGTCGATGTTGATGCGCCTGAGGATGCAACTTGGATTGACAGATACATTGGCATTGTAGAGTTTGCAGGAATTGCTGTCTGGATTTTGCAACAGGTTGAAATATTTGATCTCTTTTCTCTATGAGCCTTTTTGTTGAGGAGAATTGCTAATAGTTTCATAACATCTCATTCATCCAATAGGAATTTAGAAATAGCATGCAGAAAAAGAAATGTGATAAAATTTAATCTTTCTTTCTTGCTTTTATGACCAGAATATTTAGGCTGAGAGATGCAGTAGTTTGGGCTGTATTATGGCTTGGTAGATATTTAGTCCCTGTGTTGTCCCCTGTAGTACAATTAAATTTGGCATATCTTTTTGTTCCTTTGTTTGTATAGCTTGCGTGAGGGAGAAGCCATGAAAGTTATCTTGTTAAAAGATGAAAATGGCTTTAATGGAAAACTTCATGGTTTTTTATCATTTGGCATTACTGATTCTGTAAAGAAAAGAGAACTTCAGTTTATAAATTTACTTATTCTGTTCTACCAATATGATGCCAGAGATTATTTAGCTTATCATTCATCTGAGTTTGCCATCCTTTCATTTGGGAAACTGAAAATAAATTTGTTTAATCTTGTAACAGTCAGAACCACCTTCACCTAGAAGCCCATCATCTCCAAGTGGAGCTGATTTTGCAGTAGCAGCTAATGGTATAACCTCTGCTGCGGGACTTGGAACTTTAAGCCCTGAAGATGCTGCAATTACTTCTGGAAGCTTTTTTGAGGCACTAACTTCCTCTGAGTTTTATAAGAAGACTAAGGTGGTAGTTCTAACCTCTATAACATAAAAGCTTCCTGCCTTCTTGAATTCTTTCCTTTCTTAATTGTGTATACTGTATAATGTCCATGTTAACTTGTGAACATACAGGTTCGTGATATCTCAGGGTCATTCCGCTGGGCCCCATTCCTTGCTTTGCAGAAATCGAACTCCTTTTTGACCATGCTGTTACTGCTTTCAAAGTACAAAATGAAGAGTGTTCCTGTCCTTGATCTGGGTGATGGAGAGATTAACAACATCATCACACAGTCAGCTGTCATTCACATGCTAGCAGAATGCACTGGGCTTCACTGGTTTGAAAGCTGGGGCACTAAGAAACTGTCTGAGATTGGTCTTCCCTCAATGTCACCGAAGCAAATTATCACGGTGAGTGTCTGTTGTCCGTCATTTTCTTGTTTTTGTATTTTGTGGATTGAGGCTTTTGCATGCCCATCAGCTTGACTCATATAGTGCTTTATCGAATGTGTTGATTCTCAATAATGCATGTGAAGGAAGACTGCTTTTGTCAGAGGTTCGTGAAATAGCACACCTTCATTCATGGACCTTACAATATTATTATGCACTGCAAATTGTTGTATGCTTGAGGGTTGAGAGTCCCATGGCAACTATGTCATCTTTGGCAATGCATGGTTATTGACAGTTAGCAATTATCATCTATTCCTCCCCCAAAAGAACTCCAAGTTACAAGCTTTCTGTAACTTGTACGAAGCTCTAAGTCTTTAATGATGATCTCTAAGGATGCAGCCCTTGTGGTGCTTATTGCAACTTAATTACCGAAATTTTGTTTCTGTATCAGCATCCTGTGGACAAAGTTTGGTATTTCGTCCTGTGCAGTTGGATTTTATGAGGTCAGACCAGTCTTAATTATAATCAATAAGTACTAATTTTTTTTTCTTTTTACCCTTTCCCTCTTTTGTATTAAGAAAAAAAAAAAAAACCTACTGGTGGTCATTTTTGTTTACATATGACAGCCAAATCCTTGTAAAAATCATATTTACAGCCTTATCTGAACTAACCTATAGCACAAGTAGAGGTTTGGTACTTGTCAATCAATATTGTTTTGACCCTTTGGAAATTTTAATACGAAGGATTATGTGATCACCAGGCACGCTCGCATGATCCAGCCTTCATGAGAGCAAGGTTTCTTGATTTCTTCATGTTTTTCTAGTCTTTATCCCTTTGCATTTCTAACCATTCTTTTTACATAGAACTTCGCTTCAAGTAACACGACCTATTCTTTTGCCATGAAGATGTTAGCAGTCTCTCTTTGTATTTTAGGTACATGAAGATGAACCAGTGCTTCAGGCATTTAAGCTAATGAGGAAAATGAGAATTGGAGGCATTCCTGTTGTTGAACGGGGAGGAAAAAAAGCTGTGGGTAATATAAGCCTTAGAGATATACAGTTCCTTTTAACTGCACCAGAGATCTACCACGATTACAGGTTTGTGATGAATCATGCATTAATGCTGCAACATTGGCCATGAATCATTTTGAAAACTTTTACTTCACTTTGGATGTTTGGTCTTGGATGTTCTAAATTAAGTCCTTACGATGTACAGATCTATCACGGCGAAGAACTTCCTAATAGCAGTTAAAAAGTACTTGGAGAAGCATGACAAGAGATCGCCAATGTTGAGCGGCATGATAACTTGCAAGAGAGACAAAACAATCAAAGAGTTGATTCAGACACTGGACTTGGAGAAGATCCATCGGGTGTATGTTGTGGATGATGGAGGGAATTTGGAAGGAGTGATCACGCTTAGAGACATCATTTCAAGGTTAGTACACGAGCCCCGCGGCTACTTTGGTGATTTCTTTGATGGTGTGTTGCCTCTACCTGAGAACAGCAGGGTTTAAGAGTAACCAAAATTTGTATGCTCTGGCTGCTTCCTGTGACTGACTTCCATTGCTTTGTGATCCTGCATTTGTGTTGGAGAGACTAATTGGATTGCAGATTGTAACATAGACGAGCCTCTGTAATTAATTTTACTTTTGAGTTCTGTATCGGCAGGTTCCAGTTTCTGTAAATTTTGGTGTTTCCAGGAACTCCATTTCAACGAACTTCTGTGTTGCAATCTAATAATAGCAAGTCATCTTCTTGCTTTCTTCTTCGAATGAGTACCCAATATTTTATTCTAAAGCATAAGCAAATAAAACAAAGACGTTAAATTTGGGAATAATTGAGACTAAAATGTAATATCAATCCTATCATAAGATCGAATGCATTCACCAAAAAATTATGGGAGCCAGAAGTTGCAATTTGTTATCAGTTTTCACTAATGGTAGCATTAACCGGTTTCAACCGAACTTATCTGTTCCAACGACATAAACTGAATGAAATCAGTTGAATTCAATTAATTTAGTTTGGTTTGTTTGATTTCAATTTTCATCTGTTACTTGTTTTGTTTTATTCGACTATTTTGATCAGTTTTTGGTATTCAAAATTTATAATCAAATTACTCAAAAAATTGATCATTAATATAAGTAATAATGAAGACTATTTATATTTTATAATTAATATTATATATATAATATAAAATATTGAAATAAATTATAAATTTGATATTTTTTTAGTGAAGGAAGATCCGAATCTATACTCTTAAAAAAAAAATCATGCACTAATCAATAATGATAATAAATTCTTAAACATGAATAATTACATTTGGCCTAGAATTAAATTAATCTCCAACCAATTTTATAAATTTTTAATGTTGATAACATTCTTTTAGATATTTAAAATTATAGTTTTTAGAATCAGATCAATAATAGTTCAAAGTTTGGGTTCATTCGATCAATGGTTTCACTGTTTGGGTTACTTATAATATTTTAAAATATTATAAATAAGATTTTATAATATTTAAATATTTTGAATAATTGTATGGATGATAATTTACAATATAAAAATGAGATATTCATTATCATTGAAAAAAATTGAAAAGAGAGGTAAGCTTATAAATATTATTTTTACAAAATTTTATACAATAGATTTTTTTAATAACTTTTTAATGGAAATGAAAAAAGAATTAATAATTAACATGCAAAATTATAATTAGATATAATTTTAAAAAGGTCATATTTAATTGACTCGAGTCCAATAAAACATTGGATGAGTCGGTCAGTTTTTTAAAAAATCCGAGAGATTAACACGAATTTTTTTCAAGTCAATTACATAAGTTATCTAATTAAAAAAACTTATCTGAGTTAAAAATCGAATTACCAGATTAATCAATCAATAAATAAAAAAAAAGACTGGATCAATTTTAATAACTATGTTTAAAGTAATAAAAATGCAAGAAAATTTTCGTTGTGGACAAAGTGTCGAGGTATTAGGCATACGCTGGAACAAACCGTAAATGTCACATACATTTATGATTTCATATACGCTAATATTTCATCATGATCATATTATATATGTTAACATGAACGAAAGACAAGGACCCAAAATGAAGAAATGAACAAACCTAAAATATGGGCCTGGGCCTCCGTTACACATTCTAAGCCTAAAACACAGTTTGGAGTTTGGACACTAATATTTTAACAGTCTTTCCCCTTGGAGGAGGCTAAGCCATTAACTTGGGCAAACAAGTTTGAGCTCAAGCCTCTAAGCTGATAACTTTGATGGTAAAATAGAGAGAATTTCTAATTAAAAATGAAGTTGGATTGATGCCCTTGGAGGCTCTGGGTACAAGTTCAGCAATAGATTGTACAATAAGCCACCAGGCACGTTCATTGCTAGCAAGGAGCCAACCTTTCCTGAGCAACCATTTTCGTTATAGACAATTTTCCTCATTGTAGCTGGAAAGATAGTATTCCTTATGCTGCATGAATAGGCGACAATTTTGTGGCTATTCCGAAGTTTATACGCCAGCAATCTTCTGCTCACAGCTGCTGCAATGTCTGCTTTACCAACAAAATTCCAATGAAACCAGTCCAAATTGCAAAGGGAGTCTATCTTACCACATGCCAGGTTGCTTTTTGGTGACTTGGGTGAATTACCCAAGGGGTAAAATTGGTTGACGTCTGCACCATCTGCAGCTGCCATCGCCATCCATATCCCATGTCCCTTGGCCCTTCCTTGTTTGGTTAGCCATCAAGAATTTTGCCCCTAATGGCCAACAAAGCATGAAACACTTCATCTTTGTCCTGCGAAAAATGCCACATTAACCACCAGTGACAAATGGACAGGGTGCCACCCCCCTAATTCCAGAGTTTGTCTTCAGTGGACCACCAAGGGATGTGATAACTGGTGCACATGGACCCTGCAATTTATTCTTGAATACGCAGAATAACAAATGGCTTGTCCAAGAAAGTTGCAGTTAATGCGAATCTTCGACCAAACAAGGTCCATTGCACGTTTATTTGCTACATAATGTCCGAGAAAAACATGTGGGTTTATTTACGATTCCTGTTGCTGGAAAGCAGGGTGGTCCTGTTTCCCGTCCCTCTCGTTGTCAGCCCGGGATTTATGCTCTATACATTGTTCTTCAGCTATGGGCAAACGCTCAAATCAAAATGAAGATCATTTCAAAACTAGTTTCTACTGTTTTTCAACTGATAACAATTGATTCCCATAGTTTTTGGTACCAAATGCCAGAATGGAAACGAAAGGGCAACAGAAATTATTAATTAGTTTGGATTAAAACTGTCGTGTTTCGGTTGAGGTGCTGGGAGACCGTTTTCATTTCAAGAAAGCTACAGCAGAAAATGAATTCCCAATTCCCCAAAGACCAGAACCAGAAACATTAACTCCCTGCTTTTAGCAAAGTTGAATGGAGTGCTCGGACCATTTACGTGGGATTCAACTTTTCTAATGGCTGCACTGTTGTTGCAAAAGTCACCTGCTCAATTATCCCTGAAATTGTTGGCGAGACTCTAGAGGCAAGTTTGCCCAACATTTGAAGCAATTTTCCCTTGCCATCAATCTTTTCTAAGAACCAAGAGCACAGGAAACTTAAGCATATTTTCGAGGCTCTAACTAAAACCATAAAGCCATAGGTTTCCCAAATGAACATTCAGGCAAGGAAGCTTCCACTACATCTACATGCATTGCAAGCACAAGCTATTATCCCTCCTTTATCCCACCCAACTTCCTTTTACTCTTTAGCCTTGTTCTCCTTTTTCTTCCATTTGTTTTACTTCAATCCAAACCAACAAAACTATGCACTTGATGGAAGAGCACTGGTGCTTTCTTCCCCCCTCCATTTGCAAGCCCATGGGTATGTACTTGAAACGCGTGGAATTTTTGGTCACCATATACCAACCACCGACCGAGATAAGCAAACTACTATACCCTACATGTAGGAAAAGCAAGCAGTCTAGCCTTCCCTCCTAATTTGAGTTACCTTCATATAGTGGCTGTAGTAAATAAGTGAAAATGGATCCAAGCTTCACAAAAGGCCCTCCTCCTTCCAACAACTTTATGATCATTAATAACATGGTGCTCCCGTTTCCATTATTTTTTTGGAGTAACTACAGCAATTATCCCTGTTATGATTCTAAGAACAGTTTTGCATGTCCCCATTTTCGTTTTTGGTCAGGATGTTCCCATTTAAAATTAATTAACCTGTACCCTCCTCGGAGTATTTTCATGAAGGGAAACAGAGAACCATCTGCTGCAAAATGGGACCAAAAAATTTCACAACACTCGACAACAAATCGGTCCTACTCTCCCACCACCTATGCTTATAACAGTTATAGCATCTGAATTAAGCTTTTAAATACTGAAATGCTCATCCATGCTTGCTGATACCACTAACTCTAAAATACTAATGCAGAAATTTGAACCTTGTATCCTATGGGCCTTTGTCGTCCACATAATTCTCGGATGGTATTAACTCACACCATATGAATGGTGCAACTTACTTCCTGTCAATGAATCCAGAAATCTTCTATGGTGTTGACGCAAATAATATAATCCTCTCATAACAGGAAAGGGGCTACTCTTATCCCTTCCAGAAGTCCAGCATTGTACATGAATTTAGATTAGCATTCCCAAAGCTATAAGTTCTTGCAGCTCCCTTTATTCTTCACCTAGCTTGACAGAAATTACATTGGGGTAAGATTGTGTTCATTCTTTAGATCTGATCGTTCCTTTAAAGCACTGAATCTCCTAATTACGCTAATGCACATTCCCATCAGATCAAATTAATAGCAGAACTCAACTAAACATTTTTATCAGCTTGATTGCTTATTCGATCACATTTGACAAATGCTTCTTGCAGAAAACAATTCTTTTCAAGACTACACGGCTAAACCTGGAATGGTCCTAACCTCTTTTCTTTCCCCGGTTATACCAAAGATGCAGTTCCCATTAAAAACTTAGACAATAGATGTAGAAATCAAAAGTGAAAGAGATGCAGCCCATTCCTTTAAGACAGTCATATAACCAGATATTACTTCATTTTAAACAAAAAAACTATCGTCTAAAATCTTACCAGAAGGTATTACCAAAGTGACATGGCAGAATTGGGAATCAAAATATATCTATTTGTTTCAATCCTACAATATATAAACATTAGTATTAGTCCATATATTACATAGTGACCAGCTTTTGTTCCACTGGCACTTAAATTCAGGCACTTAAGAATGCTATGTGAGTGTGAACAATAGATATGGCAGGCTATCAACTGGTCTGTGAAGCATGGCAATAAGAAAGGTGATAGTATTGCTACAATGCTAATGGTGATTCATGAAATAAAATACATGAACCAAGACAAATCCACACATAAAAGAAACTATAGACTATAAACCATGTACAAGATACAGTATATAAAGGGATGACAGTTAACTTTCACAAAAACCTGTGTTTATAACATCAAACAGACAGAATAAAAAACATGTCATCAGATACATAAATAGGTGAACTCTTGCTCCAGCTAATCCTTCATGAGCGCAAGGTCCATACCTGTACCAAGAGTCCTGTATCTTATGTACCCTTTCTTCTCATATGGTGAAGAACAAGAGGTGATCCTTCAAACAAATCCAATAGATAATTTTCTAAATCCTCTGGTGTATACTTAATGTATTTTCCAGCATGCCTTCCACTCTCCAGCTGACTCCCAAACCTCCCCATGAAGGAGCGGTAAGCAGGAATTACTTTTTCTGATATAGAAATTCGAAGTTCTTCACGAAGTTGAGGATCTGGGACCTTCCAAGCTGTCTGAATCCTGTATATTTCTTCAAAACATGCATTGAAGCTCTTAAATCTTTCCTTCAAGGCTACCTTGGAAGCATTATTAGAGCTACCACCAACTCCTTCATCCTTCAAACAGTTGAGAGCTTTGGTCCAACAAGCCCTAAGATAACTTGTAGCATGCTGGCGTATCTGACCCCGCCGCTTACGAACCCAATTGTCTCCCAAAAGCTTTCCTAGCTCAGAATCCTTCACCTTCTGCACTATATACAAAATATTATTCATCAAAAATGTACAATGTAATGCACCATCCTCATAAAGTTTCGATTTCTCCTCAAGATTGGATTCCAAAGAGGATATCAACAACAACAACCGTTTAGCGAATGGAGTCATAGTGTCCAACTCACTATCTTCATTCCGCAATCCATCTGCTTCATCCTCATCACTCTCTAATAACGAGTTCAAAGTCTCACAATAATCCACAAGCAGTTTCACATAATTCATCACATAACGTGTAAGAGGATGAATCTCCCCTTTCTGCATAGGTTTCTTTGAAGCCTCATTCTTCACAGCATTCTCAAACTCCACAAAAGTCCCTTTCGCTGCATCCCCTAATCCAGCCAGCACTCCCTTGGCCTCACTACACACAAATTCATCTATTATCATCATCTCAAAATCCGGCAATGCATCTGCCAGCACATCATACATATCCAAAATCCTAAACAGCTTCTCAGATGATCTTTTCCCAATCGCCACAGCTTCCCCAAAATTCAGCAACTGCATTATATACCCTTTAGCTGTCTCATTAAAACAAATCTCTTTAATTGAATCGGACCCATTAAAAATTTGATCACAAAGCCTTTTTTCCCCATTCAGAAGAACCCTAGCAGTAATCTTAACAGCCTGAATCCACTTCTTCATCTTTTCATCCAAAGCTCTCCACTCAATCTTCTGAACTTCCTCAATACTCAACTTCTCAACTCCGAGAATCACCAGACACTCATCCAAAGCATCACGCCTAACACTACTATAACCTTGAACACACTCTTTTTCATACCCGGACCGGATCATCCGGTCTGCAATTTCTTTCAACTCCACAACAGCATCAGCATTTATCAAATCCACACACAAATCATCTCCCAAACTCGCTCCTCGCTCGTGAAAGCACCCTCTTTCGCTATCGACCTCTCCAAAACTCTCGAATTCCTCATCAATTTCCCCTTCATTCGCGGCGAAAGAAAGGGAAACCCTCCGGATCGAACCGTAAAGCCTATCGGAATCAAGCGGGACGGTATTCCTAATCAGAATAAGTCGAAACTCATCTTCCAGTCTCGACATGGCCATCTGAATAGCGGTCTCAGCCCGGTCCATGATTTCGTTATTGGACCGAATCGACATATCTACAACCAATTGAAGGATTTCGTCAACAGCCGAGAGGTACTCGGTGGCTTCATCGGGAGAGTCTTCCCAAGGGAGAGAGTGGCGGGAAGCGTCAGGGTTGGAGGAGGAAGAGTCCCACCGAAGGATAACTTTCTCGGCGGCGTCGAAGCGGACGCCAGTTTTCTTGGAGTCGTCGTTGATTAAATCGGAGATGTTGGACAAACGGTTGTCGAAGCTCGAGAAAATCAAGAGCATGTCTTCACGAACCTCTTTTGGAGTGTTGAGACTCTTCACGATCTGCTGAGCCGTCGCCATGACCCGGTCCTCGCCTCCCGTGCCAAGGCTCGTCGTAGTCGTGGCCATGGTCGATGCTTTTAGTCCTCTACGGGACTCCGTTCTCCGGTTTTCTTTATCCCTTTTTTGAGAAACGATTTGGGGATTGAGAGAGCCGGCTACACTTCAGAGTTGAGGTAAAGTGGAAACGGCCATTTTTTGTGTATTGCTTCGGTGAGGATTTCCTTCTTTTTTTTTTTTTTGTTCCCTCGGCTTCCTACTTTCCTGTTGTCAGAACTGAAACTGAAAATTTGGAAAGAATTTGGTGTGGCCGGCTGGTTTGGGAGAGGAGATGTAACGTCAGCGGAATTCTTATCGTGCTCCAGAATACAACCGCAGGACGAGCAAGGGCAAAGGGTTTGGGGAAATGGGGGATTTCTCTACAGTTGTTATCTCTACGGTTTCGGTTCTGTTACTCTTTTGGATTGGGTTTTGCCCGCTTGGGGGCCCTACTTTTTGTTGTCTGACCCAATGCAAAGTCTTTTGTTTTTTACTATTATTTCTTTTCTTTGTAGGAAATTTTGATTGATTGTGTCTACAGTACCGTCACAGTTACTCACATCTGACGCAAAAAAAATATATATATATATATATTTTAAATCTTACTCTATTAAACTATTATTACCTATCGATAACGATATAAGATTTTTATTTAAATATCTTAACAAGATGTGCTTTGATATGATTTCGGTTATCATCTAATGTATTCTAGTGAGGTTTCGATAAAACAATTGATTTGGGTCGACATTTCTTTGATTACATCTAAATCGATGACTTTTTTAAAGTGTATTAAAAAGACTAATTAAGTAATTGATCTTACATTAAATATAACCTTTTTATCTCATAAATTCAACCTCACTTACATATATATATATTTATTTATTTATTTAAATATAGGGACATTGTTTTTCTTCTTTTTTTTCCTTTGAATTTTCTATCGCTGCTAACTAGTTGTTAAATGTCCGAAGGAGGTTGCAAAATGGTTCACATTTCAATCAACAAAGCCGCCTACCTGCCGGGTCGGAGGATGCCCCGATTTGAAATAAATAAATATATATGTAATTGTCAACTCAAAGCCACCAATGGGAGATAAGATCTTTTTCTAGGCAAAAACAAAACATCAAGCACCCCTTAAGGCGTCGGGGCACACAATCAGCTGTTGATCCTTCAAAGCTGAGTCCACATCCGGACCTGATCAGGGTGAGTGAGGCTCTTGTCAAAATTATTTTGCCGCACCTAACACGGTAGATCAAATTTCCATTCACACCACAATAGAGAAGCCAACGGCTAAGACTTTGAAGTTTCTTATGTTTTTTGCCATTTTCATTAAACAATTAGATATTGCATGTGTTGGGAAAATGAATTTTCCTTTCAGAATCAAGGCAAGACAAATGCTTTTGATGTTAAGTAAACAAGTTAATCCTTCATTAATTGTGCTATTATCTTACTTTCACATGATAATCAGTGTAAAAGTGCTCATGGTTTTTCAAATTAAATTAATTAAACTAACCCACTACTTCAACATCTTTCCTGGGCTGTCCTGTTAAGATCAATTCATGGAGGATGATGAAAACCGTGCAAGTTCTTGTAAACCAGATTAATTTCATTTTGGGCATGCGAAGATTATATTCATGCAAATTGATCCATTTTCTATTCCAAAAAGGTTTAACAAGAATTTCATATTATTTACTGCAAAGATTGCACAAGGAATCTTACATGCAACCTACAATGGCTGAACCTTCTGTCTGTGAAAGCAGTTATTTTACCTTGAAAATGGTAGTCTTTGTCACGTGGAGCCAACTGAAAATGAATTCCATTTTGGGCTAAGCTGACTTGACGTCCCCGTCGGAATCAAGACCCCAACTGCAGATTGAATAGCAGCTAAACCCATAGAAAACTTGTCATGTGCATTAACCATCACTTTAGCTTTGAATATGTCCATTTTACCAAACTTCGGATGACTCATATGATATGGAAGCAAAACAGAATGACTCAAAAAAATTTGAAGAGTCAAACTAGAATCATTAGGCCACCATGGGTACCACCAAATATCTTTGCATGCGAGATACGGCTATTAACATCCTTATGATTTCAACAAGACATTGCAACACACTCTCTCTCTCTCCCTC
Source organism: Theobroma umbraticum (assembly GCF_002168275.2). Classification (NCBI taxonomy): domain Eukaryota; kingdom Viridiplantae; phylum Streptophyta; class Magnoliopsida; order Malvales; family Malvaceae; genus Theobroma; species Theobroma umbraticum. Next base: position 3,834,432 of record NW_018397261.1, read on the forward strand.
ATATTTAATAGAAATTAAATACAAGTAGAACTTTGATCAAGCCTGTCAAACCCTTGAACTTTCAGTGCTTATGATCCAACCAGGCGAAACACAAAGGAACCCTGGCTACCCGCTACTGGCTACAGGCCCATTTCATGTGGATCAAACGATCAAACTTGGAATTTTGGTCATGGTCAATCTCAAGTAATCTGTGATTCCACAACTGTCATAAGCATAGGTAGCTAAAACCAAAGCAAAGCACTCTTTCTTCTTCCACAAGGCACTGTTGCTATTAGAAGAAAACCTGAAACAATATGCATATTTAGTTCAAGCATCCAATTATTGCTTTCAGGAGACGTAATTCCTTTTCCCCACTCAGCAATTTTTACCACTACTGTCAACATTTTCGTTGATCTCAACATATCAGCTTCACATGCTTCTTTAACAATATTTTACCCTTTTTTAAAGTACCCAAAGAAGTACAACCAAATGTAGTGCCTAAAGTGATATTTCTGATTGCAAGTCTTCTGTCCTGATTTTGACACGGGCAGTTCTATTGCTCCATTAGATAATTGCGACTCAAAAGTTATTTTCATTCGCTACATACTGCGATATCCACTCTTGAAAAGTCTCAGAATTAGCGACAGCCATCCACTACTGCTAACATTTTTATTAATACATATCAGCTTCACATGTTTCTTTAAATATATTTTCCTTTTCTTTAAATATTCTGATTCTAATTCTTCTATCCCAGTTTTGACATTGCTAGTCCTATAGTTCCTATTTGTTAGTCATGCCACTCAAAGTTATGCTAATTTGCTACATACTTTAGTACTCTCTCTCGTGGAGAGAGTATGGTTACACAAAAGGAAAATGAAAGGAGAGGGTCTGTGTGTGTGTGTTTGGTGGGAATGTTGGGGGCTTTGACTGGATTAGGGGTGCAAGGTCATTTTATTTATTCGCCCTTTTCCTTACTCCTTGTTTCCTTCACATAGGCAGGTTAAACAAATAAAGGTTAACATAATATGCTAACTGGAAAAGTTGTTCACCAAGATTACAGATGAAGTAAACTCTAGAGAACACTGGACTTTGAGGGGAGAGCTGTGCGTCTATACCATTCTATGTGATATCTGGTAAATTACATTGCATACATTTCCTGGGAGAAAAGTCCATTTGATGTCTCACCCTGAAAAAAAATAAGAAAACATATTTAGTTTAGCAAATCTGAAAGAGACATATCTTTAAGAGACATATCTTTATACTGCCTAAACTATAACTGGAATTGAGAAGGAAAGTTTGAGTAATGACCCAAATTAGACAACTGATCTCTTATACAGTACATAGACTTCAGCATTGTATCCAGGGTTTCTTTAGCTAATTGGAATTTCAAATCCAACTCTTCTTGGGGAGCCTGTGTATCATTTTGGAGCTGCATAAAGTGCAAGATAAAATCATCTTATCATTGCTTTGGGAGTATAGAGAAAGTTGTGCTGCTAGAGAAGACTATATGTTTTGGTAAGCATTTTAAAGATGCATATTTACCCAATTTCATATTTAGTAAAAATTTCCAATCTGCAACAAAGAGGCATCAATGGCAACTAACTTGCCAACAAAATTGATACCTTCAAATTGATAACAGCCACCGGCTCTGTCAATTCACTGTCCTGATTCCCCATATTCCAAGTCATTGCCTTTAAGCGTGGAAAAGAAACCTGAAAATGATTGATTTTAAAAGTAGGATTACCTAGGGCATCCAACGCAATTGAGATAAATGTGTTTGTAATAGACCATAATAAATATCAGACCTCATCCTTGTGTATCTCTGCCCGCCATTCTCTTTGAAACTTTTGCAACAAAAGTGTCAATAGCCTTTGTAATTCAGGAAGAACCTCATTTGGAAAGAGCTTTTGGATATCATCTTTGCTGATATTCTCATAAACACATCTGCGGATTAACATACGGAGACATACAAGAAGCTGCCAAGGAGAAGCACACATAATTATTCTTACCAAGGTCAGTTGATTAACAACAGCTAGATAAGTTAAATGATTTAATGCTTTTTGAGCATGTAATGGATAAATGCCAATTTGAAGAAAAATTATAAAAATTTAATACTCAATGTTAGGTTCACAACTGCAATTGCGAATATGAGGGGCATAAGCATTTGAAACCAATATGGGAATCAATCTTTTTTTTATTCCCTCTTACGTCGAGAGCATGTTACATCAGATAATGAGAAACACCAGTGGGGTGCAACAGTTTATTTGAAAAGCCAAAGCCTATGGAAAGCAAAACCCCGAAAACAACCTGAGGAAATAATTCCAATGAAAATTCCAGCACATAACAATCACGACTGAATTCCACAATCTTGATGCCAACTAGAGATATTTGAGTATAAGAAAACCAATGATACAGAAACTTAATCTACAAAATTCTTCCTCTTACTCGCTTGCTTTCTCTACCAGTATTAGTCAAAACTAGCATCCTGTAGAGATAACTATGGAAATGGGCAATAATATAGAAGTAAAATCTATTGCTTAGTAAAAACATTGTACTTTAAGCAAGTAATAATAACGAAATACAAGTCTTTTTGTATATAGAGAGAGTGTGTGAGTGCGCAAGGGAGCGGTTAATTACGGGGTCGAGGTCGGAGTCGGTTTGGAGCTGAAGCATTTCGCAGATGAGGCGGCGGTCATCGGCGTCGAGGCCAGTCTTGCGAGTTTTCCAGAGGGATTGAAGAATGTATTCCACCGATTCTTTGGAGTTTGCTCTTACTAACAGCGGTAGATGTCCCCACAGCGTCCGCTCCATTTATTATCTTCTACCCACTTCAAATTCTGATGCTCAACAGCTCAAAGCTCGTTTAGGAGAACAAGAAAAAAAATAGGAAAACACCTGCGTAATTGGTTTTTCCTCGCCCAAAGGACACAAAAATCAGCAGCTCAACTCAAGGCCCTCGACTGAAGTTACGCCGAGACTCTAGCGTGTAGAAATTGAAAGCAAGCCACCAGGGATGAGGGAACCCAACTTCCCCTGGAGCTTCTTTTACCAGGGCCCTTGGGCCCAAATGCTCTGGAGCCCAACTCACTGTTGAGAAATCTAGCTTTACAAATTATATTCTGCAGGAATACAAGGCAATGAGAAAATGCAAAGAAATAAACATAATTATGTGTATTCTCTGAGATTTTTGGCATCAAATCTGTACTACTAGCTTTGTTCTTATAGGAAAACAGTTACTTTGGGCCTATGGATTTGCTTGCTTATCCCTCATCAGGTTATAATAGGAGAAAATGAAATGAAGAATGGCTCAGATGCTTGAACTAGAAGATTGCAGAGTTTCTTGCACAAAAGAATTGATTTTCTATTAATGAACTTTGAAAAATTACAACTACAACATGTGGACTTACATTATTTGTAATAAAGAGGAAAAATCGGTGATGGAGAAGTAATCAGACCAACGACCATAGAAAATATCAGGTGACAAAATTCTTAGAACCTTCAACAATATTTATTTTAAGTTTTAACATCACCAATAATCACCACAAGAGCAGCCCCCATCTTGGAAATGGTGGAATCTACTGGCATCCCTCACGACAATTTCCCGTCTAGTAACCAGAGCTATCAACTTAATAGCATTGTGGCAGTCGTTACAAATTCGATGGCTCTGCACGATTTGCAGAGGTGATCCATTCGTAGTATTTATCAGTCCAAAAGCTATTGCTAATTTCTCGCTGTGGTACAACAACACATGCTGCTCCTGTTCGTCCACATCAGGAAGCAACGTTTTCTCCTCAGGAACATAACCATGCTTAGAAATTTCGAGTATCAAGCTATCAACTTTTTGGTAAATCTCCTTTGTCTGGACATGGCATTTGTCTCCTGAAAGGAAAACGTGTGATTGTTTGTTAACTTCAATCCAACTGCAGGCTGGAAGCATTCTCAATCCCTTCCTTTTCAAAGTCTGCAAAACAGCAGCTGCTTCCTTTAACTTGCCAGATTGGTTGTAAATATTCAAAAGCACAACATAATTACTAAGCTTTTCAGGTTCCATTCCGTACAGTTTCTCAGCTGCAAATTTCCCAAGCTCCAAATTCCCATTGACACGACTAGCTGTTAGCAAAGCTGCCCACATGTTTGCTGTAGGCTTGAAGGGAGAACCTCTTATCAAAGCAAAGGCTTCGTCTAGAAGTCCCTCTTGACCTAATAGTTCAATCATACAAGCGTAATGCATTGCACGTGGCTTGATCTTATGATCTCTACTCATGGACTGAAAAATTTCCCAACCACGTTCGAATAATCTTGAATTGCTACAAGCAGATAACACAGCAAGAAAAGTAACATGGTTAGGTCTCATTCTTTCTTGAAGCATTTTCTCAAACAAGTCCACAGCCTCAGCTCCCCGACCATGATTACCATACCCCGCAATTAAAGCATTCCATGATATGGTATTCTTGCAAGGCATCCTGTCAAAAACACGTCGAGCATCTCCTATTCTCCCCCATTTGCTATAGAAGTCCACAAGAGCTGTGTTAGCCACTATATCCAACCCAAAACCATAACGAACTAGACCTGCGTGAGCTTGCTTAGCATGTTCAATTGATGCTAACCTCGAACAAATTCTTATAATCATTGAAAACGTGAAATGATCCATCTTAACACCAGAATCACGCATCTCATAAAACATACTCAGTGCTTCCTCACTATAACCATGGAGAGCGTAACCTGCTATAATGGAATTCCATCCTACAGTAGTCTTCTCTGGCATGTCATCAAAAACCCATTGTGCATCCTCGATGCTGCCACATTTACTATACATGTCAATCAGTGCACAAGACACAAAGATATCTTCATCAACACCCATCTTCACCGCACATGAATGCAGCTGCCTTCCTACCGAAATGAGTTCCAACCCTGCAGATGCCCGAATCATTGTGGCAAAAGTTCGAGATCCACAGTCAGAGAACTCCTCCCACATAATCAGAAACAACCTAAACGCCGCCAAGTAATCCCCAAAATCCACCAGCCCCACGATGATGGTATTCCATGAAACCAAATTCCTCTCCGGCATTTCATCAAATAACTTACGCGCATCAATCATCATCCAGCATTTTACATGCATAAGCAGCACCCTGTTACTCATATACAGATCTGGCTCAAACCCATTATTTATCATGTAATTAAACACTCTCTTCACTGCTCTAACCGAACCCAACCCAATACACGCGCTCACTAGTGCGTCATATGTACTTAAACCCACATCAAAACCACCTTCAAGTTCCAAAATCTCAAACAATTCAAGCGCTTCTCTATACCTATTACACAAAGCCAACTTCTCTATCTGACTACAAAGCCCCACACTGGGTTTCCTAAACTGAGTCTCTTCTGTTTCTTTCATTTCAGGATTAGTATTCCTAGAAGGTTTCGGCTTGGGCCGCCGCGGCTGCAGCCCATGCTCTAGTGAAAAACACATGATTTTATCAAATGGGTAACTCCATTTTCTCCGATCGAACCGAAAACAATAACCGGAAAAAAAAGGCTTTGTTGTGAAAACCTTATTGTTTGCTGACGGAAAGCTGCAACTAGTCTGCATTTGATCTAATGATATGCATTGGTATCGAGCGAGTGGGATTTCCATGATTGAAAATTAAAGATAAAGCAGCGATTCTGATAAGAGATAAGAAACTGTACCTTTGAGGAGAATGGGTTGTAGAGTTAAAGAGAAACTTTGACGTCGGAGTTGGAGTTTTTTTTGAGGTGGAGATAGGAAGAGATTTGCTTGGTTTAGTTACTTTCATGTTCTTAATAAGAAAGAAAACAAATGTGGGTTTTGGGAGACTTTGAGCATCGAGATATCCGCCCTGCGTGTACTGCTAAAGAAAGCAGTTGCGGTGCTTCCAACTACCTTCGCCAAATATTTGGGAGAAACAGCGAATCCCCAAAATGACATTGTGTTTCCTATTAATTTTTTTAAAAAAAAGGGTAGACAATTCATACAGCTACGATGCGATGTCGTTTCAATGAACCGCCTTGCAAGCTTATAATTTAAACCATATGAAAAAGGCGACTAGACAGAGGTATGGGCCGTTAAGTTGAGTGAAAAGGTGCGCACGATAACCAATGGCGCCGCACGATCTCCGCCGTCCGTTCAAGCGAGCGGCAATTTCCGATCAGCAGAAGCGCAGGGAGCTCTCGCTTCTCCGTCAAGCACAGAATCGCCGCGACGCTCAACAGCAAGCTCGCTGCTTGGCCTCCTCTATTCTCTCGCTCCAGTCTCCAGTCCCTGAATCAGAACCCGAACAATCCGACATCGAACTCGAAACTGCACCTGAAATCGAGAAAGAACCTGGAACTCTGTTGAAGGACCTCGATGTTCCTGGGGCTTCGAAGCTCCGAGGACCAGAAGTTCGAAAATGGTTCGCGAGACAGCTTATGCTTCCTGAGTGGATGATCGATGTCCCTGATCGCTTGAGCCAAGACTGGTAATTATTCTCTACCGCTCCTTTTATTTTTTACCTTTCTTGTGGCAATAAGATATTTGTAAGGTTACGTTTTGAAACGTTTAATTTGCTGTTGAGTAAGTTTTTAAAGATTCAAAGTTGTGTGTGTGTGTGTGTGTGTTTTATAGGTATGTATTTGCAAGGCCAGCTGGAAAGCGATGCTTCGTGGTTTCATCAAACGGAACCACAGTGAGCAGGCAACGAAACGGCTCTATTTTGCATCATTTCCCGTCGGCTTTACCGGCCGGAGCCAAGACCAGAGACAGCTCAGGCTCCGGTCAATCATATTGTATCCTGGACTGCATTTTCCACGAGGTATAGAAAACTCTAAAAGGGAAAAAGATAAAATCATATTAGTGCTGTTATATTGATTGGTCTTGATTTGGTTGTTGTTTTTTAATTCTTGTTGCAGCTGGATCAGACTTACTATGTGATTGATATGGTTTGTTGGAATGGATACTCTCTCTATGATTGCACTTCTGAGTTTAGGTTCTTTTGGTTGAACTCGAAGATCGAAGAGAGTGGTGCTTGCAATCCTCCTTCATATTATCATAAATTTAGATTCAGCACTGTACCTGTGTATACTTGTGATCAGAATGGTTTATATGCAGCGTATACTGGAGTTGTGCCTTATGTCAAGGATGGGCTATTGTTTTATAACAAGTGAGTTCTTTTCCTCAACAATATGTGCTTAGCTTTTCATTCTTTCTCGCGTTGTCTTTAGTTGAATAGGATTTATTCTGTAATTGGTGCCATGTCTTTTGCTTTTCCTCAATGTTAGTTATGAATTGAGATGGACTTGCTAATTCCGTGACAGCGACACAAACAACTATCATATTTAGATAGCAGGTTCAAATTCCGAGGGGCTCCTTTATATGGGGTGCTTGATATGTGCTGAGCCACTTATCAGTACCTATAAAAGGTAAGCCTGTTCTGAAGCCAGTAGGTGCAACCCTTCTTATTTTTAGGTCCACAATCATAAGGAAAAATACTGTAATGTAGTTTCCAAAAATTTTGGTTGATTGATCATTGAAATATCTTTACCATATCTTGGTTCAAACCAGAAGTTCTGTTTAATGCATTTCCACTTCTTAGCAATGTCTTTCATCTATGGTGCCTTTTCTAGCATGACCAAGCCTCAAGGGATGGAGCATTAAGGTTTTTTGCAATGATGATTGGCATTGCTTTCATTTTAATTTTCTCCTGTGATCTATGGAATAGGTATAATTTTGTAGTCTGAAGTATGGTGTAAATTTAGAGTACCTATTCCAAGCTGGTGTGCCTAGCTTTTGTGTGGTGCTGGTTCAATAATCAGATGAGAGTCTTAGGAGTATAGAGTGATGTCTTTGCCTAGTGTAATGGATTTTTCCAGTAAAAAGAGTTGTGAAATTGGACTTTCTTCATTGGTAGGAAGGATGCTGATCCTAATTTAGTAGGTAAGATGTATTAGTAAAGCATAGATAAAACCTTTTTTTTATTCATCCACTGTGGAAGATGGAAAGCCATTTCTTTTTCTTATTCTTTTTTTCCTGTTCTTAAATTTTGTATTATCATTAGAACCTCTCAATTTTGGTTTGTAGCATATTTAATCTCTCTCCTGTTTGTGTCTTTTCACTGTTGATCTTTGTTTTCTTTCCTTCATAGGCATGCGCACTATCAAACTGGCAGCACACCTCTGGTATTAGTTTGGAAGGATGAGAACTGTAGTCAATATGTTATAGACACAGATAGTAAAGGAGAGATTCCAAGCCAACAACAGGTATTTTGACATAACATTTATCATTCAGCTATGCTTCCTATGCCCTTGTCCCTTCCTTGTTACTCCCTCAAATTAGTTAATTAGGATATGTTTCTTTCTCATTGTTATTCGCTGAAGAGCAATGATTAATGTAATTAAGTTGCAGAAGGTATATTCTGTAAATAGAAATTTTGACATGGATAAGCTCCTCTTATGATCATCAATTGGTATATGCTATATAACAGAGAAAATGCATGTGCGGTCTCATGGCTTGGTTCAGACAATTACTCTTTCTAGAATAAGTTTTAGCTATGAAATTTAAAAACAAAGTTTTCTGGAGCTACGAAACAAGATTTACATAACCCTTTTGGACTAAACTGGAGTAAAGAGAAAAATATAGTTCTGGAGTTTAAGACAAATAACAGAAAACTAGTATCTTGTTTTTGATAAATTTATACATATGGAGTAAAGCCATAACAGTATTATTTCAATTGTTCTTCTTTCTTTTGTTATTAGGTAGTTTTGGAGTTGCAAGACAATGGAAAACTGGTTACATCAGATGATCCCCCCATGCTTTTTGGCTGCTTAGATGGGGATATCATACAAAAGGTATGGTAGTAGATGCCCATATTGAGCCAGAGACGTAATGCGTTAATTGTTGCTTTAAACTAATTTTAATGATTTCTTCATCCATAATTTGACATCGATATTTGATTCTTTAAAGTTTATGATGTATCAATACAGTGAGCGGTTGCATCAATTTGGTAAGTTGTGTGCCTGTTGGGCTTTGAGCTACATAAATGAAGGTAGCTCCCTCCCATCCTACAAATCCTAGCTCCCCTTCCTAACATTTGAATCCATGACTTCTGAGTTCAAAGCCCCTAGTTCTATCAGTTGGGGGAGCCCCTTGGGAATGGTAATGGGTATAGATGTTGTCTATTAATTGAAACATAAGGGAACAGAGAACCCACATTTCACCTTGTTGATGTCCCGTTACACTGACAATGTTTAATATCATGAGCCAGGTAGAAAGGAAAATAATTTGTAAAATACTAAGGCCTCCCCTCCCCTTCTTCCAGTTTGTTAAAATTTGATTTTTCTCTTTTCTTTTCTTTGATATCCTCACTCTTCCAAATACACAGTCAGGGCTGCATTCAGGGAACCTTTTACGATTCGCTGTTAGTGATGGAGGATTGAGTTTTGTGGATGGGAAGCTTGAGAAGGCTGATTTGAATTATCTTGGCAAGGCAAATCGAGGACGTGCTTTTGCAGATAGTTACTCAAAGGTTGGTAGAAAATAATTCAGGATGCACTTTATAGTTGATATTTGCTTTTAACTTTAACTGATCTTAAATAAACTTATCCTATTAAATCAAAACCAAAACTCCCCAAATCATGTGATAACAATGCCAAAATGTTGGATTTTGCTATTGTTTGAGACAAATTTTCCGTACTACACCTCTTTGTGAAAAAGATTAAGTATGGTAGGAATAATTGTTTAATTCCCTAGTGGTGCTGTGAAAAAGTTTATAAAATTGGCCTCAAAATATATATTATTATGATTGTTTGGTTCATCTATTCCACATTCAGAGTATCTTTTTAATTGGGGGAATGGGGGATTTGAACTCAACTCTGTGTGGGGTGGATAGATGCACATATCGTTGCATCAACTTGTTGAGAAACTTTTGATCCCCAACCAAAGTAGTTGATTCTCTTTTCCTGAAATGTACTTGAACAAAATTGAAACAGGTTAGTGTGTTTCTTATCTTACATGCTGCTGCATTGATTCAAAGATCTGTTGTTTGTCAATAGAGACAGACAATTGCAGCTCAATTATCTTCATGCATGCTTGTCTTTCTGTGTTTTAATTTCATCTTTTTTGCTCTAAATGATTACTGATGCCCATTCTTTTATCAGCCTGCCAAATTATTGCATGTAATAATCCTCTGATGCATCTTTGAATTATAAAATAGCTTGGAATTTGCTCTGCAGGTTGTGTTCCAGTATACAGTTCGGCATTCTCCTCTGAAGATAGATGATCTACTAGCATCTATCAACTCACTAGATGATCAAGAGGAGAAACCTTGTGATGTAGAGATGGTCGGTTGACTATGTCCATAGTTATGGGAGGTTTGATGTTGGTATGCCTGCCGTGCCTACCGTCATGGACTACAGTTCTCCTGAAGACTTCCTTGCAGGTCACCACTGGATGACTTGCATGCATGAGATGGCTGTTTTTGTAATTTTTCTAAGGACAAAAACAAGGGAGTTTTTGGCATAAATGTGATGTATAACTTCACTCGGCTTGCCCCAAGTGACAAGGGGTTGGAGGGTTTCGATACAGATGTTAGGTTCAACCAAAATGCTCTATTCTTGTGCCAAAAAGAAGAATTATTATTATTATTATTTTTGTATAGGTTTGCCCTGTAACTCTGCAAGTTCTACGGTAGCCAGCCACTCATTTGATGGAGGGCAGTATTATTCAATTGATGTAAGAAATTTGATTAATGCTGTTGTTGAGGACATTTCGTAGGACAAGTGCATCAACCAAAGAATTCCACTGATAAAAAGAAATGCAGTTAATTATTCTCCTCGGCACAAAGATTTATAATGTAGGTCAAGATGCCAATGTGGTTGCTTCGCAGCCATCATGCACGCAAGCCAGGACATCTCTGTAGTCCCTTGAAATGGTGAAGGAATCATAAACCTTTCCATCGCGGCTCTTCTTATACTCAAATAGCAGGTGCGACTGGTTAAACGCTGTCAGCTTGACAAATCCCCAGTCATAATCTCTGTAAAGACTCCAATTTGGGGTGACTTCACTGAAATCTGAAAGGTGGCTCCCTCCCCCACCAACAACAACATGGATCGTTCCATTGACAACGCCTGAGTAATGATTTTTTTCTTTGTTCACGCACTGATTCTGCACATAGCATAAGGATTTTATGCATATAGTCAAAAACATATCAACCAACTACTCCCCATACAGCTGTTATGAATAAGTGGGAGAAGCTATATTGATCACTGCTATCACTCTGACCAAAACAGTCGCTCGGCATTGCTTATGAAAAGATGGTTTGTACCTCACTGTGCCTTTAAAGGATCTTGCTATAAAGTCTTCTGTTCATGGAAGGTATGTGCGTGTGGGTTATGCTAAGATATTGACGCATATCAATAATTCAGTTTCAGGGTATTAAATTGCATACAAGAATGCGAGGATTTATTGTGACACTGTGGATTTGAGGATCTTTCAGAATTCGCAATTAGACGTACCTGGTAGATTGGGCATGTTCTTTCATAGTTATGGACATGGCCATAGAAGGCAATGTCAACCTTGTACTTCTGCCAAAGCTTCTGCAAACTTTCCCTTCCCATAGGCTCTTCAAATGAACCCTCCTGCCCATACCAGTAATCAGAGGAATATCCAAGGACACGATGAGCTGCAAAGATCAACCAAGGCTGCCTATGTCTATCTGCTGATGCAAGGCATTGCTCGATAAATCTATACTGTTCTGATCCTTCTCTCCAGTCATGTTCACTGTCAGCTATGCAGAAGTGAAATAACCCATAATCTGTTGAGTACCTGCATTTTCAGAAAATAAATGTTAAACATGCAAGTTGAAAATCCAGTTAAAAGTTGAAGACATATCCTTTTAGGCAAAAAGGATGTACAGAACTGGAATATAGCCCAAAAAGATTCACTGGACCAGGTCTACCAGAAGTTGGAATCATTTGTTTCTTAATAGCACCAGCTTTTAATTAGGGAGAAAAAGGACTACAAGATTAAAGGTTGTCTTCGGTGCATATGCTTATGGTTAGGACAGGATTAAACTATATTGATAGTAATTTGTTTCCATTATATCTTATTTTTGGTGTAATCCTTATCATATCAATGAGTAAAAATAATCCTACATAAGCAGGATAATGTAAAATGATAAATGAACACTTTAGTCAAGCATTAATTAAAGCTCGTCTTAAACATGATAGAAGGACATATATAAAGGTGCTTTGCATACATCAATGCATAGTAGGCCCAAGGAACAAACTGTTTATCTAAGTTAAGCCATGTGAAGTTAACTGACTTAAAGCTCAGCTGGTAGATATTTGGAATGCCTGTTTATTGGGATCCTCAATGCCCTGTCTAAATGCCTTATTGAGTTTTACTAGTTTCAAGGATGCTCTCTCAACAGTCTAGGCATGCATCTAAACTGCTCCTTTCTTTTATATATTTTATTCCCTTATCTTTTTTTCTTACATAAATATAATTTCAAAATTTCAGCATTACCTTATAAATTACACTTGCTAATTAGTTGCCAATGCTGAACACTTCATCAGCTAAGAATCTTAAATCTTACCCGAGACTTGTTTTGGCCAAAAAGAGAAAAGAGGTAAGATTTAGTTGCAGAAGAGTTTTACTAAATTACCAGAACTTTGCCCTGTTCTCAGCAGGAAAATAAAACATGGTTTCTGCTGGCACACCACATTCACCACCTGAATCTGTAGTATCATAAAATGATCCTGTGTTTGGCCAATCACGTTCATGATTACCACTGCAGCACAAATGACACAATACGTTTCAAACAACATCTTTTCTGGCCAGATTCAAACAGAGAAGTAAGTCCTGAAATATACACAAAGCTGCACAAGAAAGGACAGACACCTTGCAATCATGTATGGAACAGTTGATGCTATAGGCTCCACCTGTGCTGTGAATTGGTCCCACTGTGAAATGTACCCATTTGAATATGATAAGTCTCCTATGTGGAAAACTATGTCGATGTTGCTTAAGTCCCTGATGAGTTGGTCTGTAGTATTGAGTGAACCAGGCTGATAATTACTATACTCATTTGAACCATCACGTTCTGCCTGTCAGGTGTTAGAAAATCTCATCAAATCATGTAAACAATTTCTTGTCCTAAGACAACAGCAATTAATAATAATAATAATAATAACTAAATTTTCAAATAATAGTAATAACTAAAGGGGAACTAGGAAACAGCTTGCATCTGGCATTGAATCCCCAATAGTGGTTCTAAGCACCTATTGTCTTTTGAGCAAGAATTTGCCTAGGTGCTTTATCCTATCTCCTATTGCAAGTTAAATGTAAAAAAAAAAGGGTTGTTAAATGTTAATGCAGTTTTCAGCAGCATGTTAAAGATTAAACTAATAGGAAGACCACAATGCACCATTTTGCCAAATAGTGCATAGAAAATAGTTGTCAGTGCATAGAAAATCAAAATTTGCGAGAACCAGACAAAATGCATGGATTGGCCAATCTCTTTGCATTTCCCATCCATTGACAAACCCGACTGCCCATTCTCAAACTCATTATTGGTTTGTCTATATTACCTTACCCATGTCGCCAAATATAATGAGCCTTTGTAAAGAGTCTTGTCCAGGATATGGGGATGATTTAAATGAATATATCTTGCTCCAGACAATTGAACCATTAGATAAGAGGTGACCCATCCTGTATGCATATCTGGAACACCATCATTTGCAACCTTGTAAGTGGGATCATTTTAACTTTCAAATCGTCATCTAGCTAAAAGGGATATTTAGGATGCTTACTCGTAGTTTGGCCACAAATTTTTCAAGAAACTTGTATGTATGAAACCTGGATCACGCCAGCCAACTGTTCTTGCAGGTGAACCTGCACATCAATTAGGTAATTGCATGATGTTATAGGCCTACCTACCCATTCCATTGAACATTGTAAAAACTAAAAATATTTTTCAGGTAATATACTTCTTTTGTTTATGGTTGAGTCAAGGAAATAAAATCCTTGTCAAGTTCAACAAAAACGATAGCAACTTGACTGTTATGAGTTCGTCACCTGCAAAGTCATGACACAGAAAGATAATAAAGCATCCACTCATATGCTCCCATATAGTGCAGGATATAAAATGCCAAGGATGAAATGCACTCTTCTTAGTCTTATAATCCTTCACGAAATAAGTATCTAAGAAACTTGTTCTTGCAGATAACTAGAAGTAATCAAGTAGGAGACATCATGATTCAAAACCTCAAATTTACAAAATTAGTACTAAAATAACTCAATCATAAATCAAGCAAGTGCAGTTCTAGAATGCTGTTGATCATTAATAGCCACTACTTTGAACTAAACAGGAAGAGTTTTGATTGACAATGGAGGAATTATGGTTGACATATTCGTAATTTTTTCTTGGAAAATGAAAAATCCATATCAAGCATGTATATACACAAGCAGAGCAATATTCTAACATGTATTCAAGCATCAAAGTCACATCATAAGTAAATCCATCCATACCACACATGCTGTTCTGTTTAAACGTCAAAGTTCCTGCTGAAGATCGGAGTTGCAAATTTCCCTTTCTACCCCATTCAACAAATGGCTCAGCTTCGTCTATGTCATAGCCACTTGTCCAGGTTACAGTCATCTGTGCAACAAATCAAATATTGCCTGAATACTAGATAAAAAGAACAACATAGCAGACCAAACAATGTTTATAATTTAACACAAATTAATTCACAATCATAATATGTTTGCCACACCAGAGAACCTTCAGATAGGCAGAGATATGAATTCATTCAGGAACTTTCGACATGGCATCTTAGAGAAAGACTATGATGCACAAAAGAACCACAGTTATCATATTAGTGTATAAAGAGGGTACTATATCCCTTAGCTTTCACAGCTTTACAGAATTTCATCAACTTGTCATGGATGATACACTTGCTGGATAAGCTAATGCAGAAATCTAATTAACTAAATATAATTGCTTTCTTTTGGGCAGATAAATGAAATATTTCCCCAGCTAAGAAAACAAGGCAATAGTTAATAAAGGAATCGTAGCATTCTAATTTTTGGGGGAAAATTATATAGGAGACATTAATTAGAACTTACTTCATTCCAAGATTTCCCTTGAGCGAGGCGTGGATACAAGGGTGCTTTAGGATTTGCAAACGATATGAAATTTGATATGGCCACCAATTTTGGCTGTAATGTTGAAATGTGAAGTCAGTCAACAAAATTTTCATCAACATTTATAGAAGATAACCAATTAAGATAATAAAGAGGCACTGAGATGAATCAAGGCGATGTGTAAATATGTTTTGCAAAGGTCTATGGTGAATTTAAAATAAAAAAAAACAAAACATAAACTGGAGGGACAAGAGTCATGAACTTACATCTGATAATCCACCTGAAAATAACGCAAAGGAGAAATCTGCTCGCTGATTTATAAGCTGGAACCTCAGAGAACCTCTGCCTGTTTTTGTATAACCTAAGCTGGACTCATTTGCATATTTGTACTGGAACAAACATAGAAAAAGTGTGAAGATTGCATGAGTTTTCAAACCATAGAATTGTAAATACTAAAGTCTCCTTATTAAGTTACACCACACACACCTTTATAGGAGCTGAACAGATATATGGAAGCTGTTCTTTTGGATCATTCACCGGTGGACAGGTTGATGGGCTGCCATAACATCACAAAGTGTATCTAATTTCTCAAACAATGCAAAATTCCCTAGTGAAGTTATCACAGGGTGGAACGGATAGAATCCTATTAACTACTGTAATTAAGAAATTTTGGTGTGTTCATGAAATGAGTTTCCATAGAAACCTCCGTGATAACAAGCACAATTAATGAGTTGCAGTTGAAATTGTGAAAGATGGACATTACTTGAATTTTGCTGGAGAAAAGACTCCAACCCAATCATCCACAGATGAATTCGGATTCGTAAAATCCACAGTTACCCATTGAGTGTCCTCGCCCTGTGATCATGCAAATGAAAAACACATATCAAATCTACGCTCCTAAACTCAGGCAAACTCAGTAAAAGTGTCAAACTATCAAGGACTCATTACTTCAAATATCGTACAAATCCAATTCTTTGGTCAAGACTTACAGTAACTAGAAACATAACATTCTTATCATAAATTTAACAACTTAGAGCTACCCACTTTTCTATTGATCGTCTCCTCAAACATGACGTGACATGCCGCATTCCAAAAACATTTCTATTGATCATCAAGCAGTCACAATGAAGTCAACTTGGAAGTTCTTTGTAACTTGAAAACCCAATTTTATTCATTTATTTATTTGAAAAAAAAGGAACTTCTCAAAAGCTGATAAGTGAATCAAAAAGGAAGAGAGTAGAAGCATAAAACAGATTGTACCTTTAAACCAAGAAGAACTGGTTTAGCTGTAATGGTAGCTGAGTTATGAAAGGCAAGAGTAGCTTTGAGGATATTGATTTTAGCCAGCGGATGTTCTCCTGCTCCATTGATGTGAGCCCAACCCAAGTTTAAGTTTGCAGCCAGTAAAAGAAACACCCAAAACCATATCATTTTCAGGCAATCAAAACTCTTTTTCTTTTCTCAATTCATAAAAAGGCAAAAGAAAAGGGAAAAAAGAAAGACTCTCAGAAGGGTCCCCAGAATTATTCTCGTTTGACTTATTTTAAAGGTTTTGAAAGTGTTTGAAAGAGAGAAGGCAAGCAAAGAGAAGTAAGTCAGTAACCAACTACGATTGCAACAAAGTAGGAAGGGATCTCTGCTTTTCTCTTTTGAGCTTTTTGGTTTTTCCTGAGAAGTTATTAAACAGCACGTGAATCATCTGATTGGCTCCAACATTGATTTTCTACGGTTCTTCTTATTGTTCATGTGGTCAACAAGGCACTTCATTTTATTGTTTTTTATTTTATTTTATTTTAAGATGATTCTAACAGTTAATATATTAAACATTCGAATATTTAATTTATTAATTAATATATAATTTTTTATTTAAAAAATAAAATTTAATTTTTTTTCCTTTTAATTATAAATAATAATAATTATATTAAAAATGTATATAATCTGATTTTCCTCCCCGTTATCTTTTTCATATAACAGAATATTATGATATTATAATTTTAAATTTGAAAATTTTAGTCAAGTTGATTGTAATCAAGTGACAAAGATTGTATAGAATTTAAAAGAGTTTAGATTTGTATTTGATGTGTATTGACCTTTTATGTAATATTTTCATGATATATTTGATTCATGAAATAAAATAAAATAAAAATAAATAAAAATATAATTATTTAATATGATTAATAGAAGAGAATAAAATAAAAATTGTTATTATGATTTATTTATAAAATATATAATCTAGTTGGTGGTGCAATGTCTGCTTGAACCATTTTTTGCCAAGAGATCGACTGGATTCAAAGTTGACCTCTTGCGTACAATAATGCCACGAGAAACCCAAGGGACCGACCATTTTAGCTAAACAAGAAAAATAGTAGTGTGTGTGTGTGTCTATATATATATATATATATATATATATATATCAATTATTGAAACCAGTTATGGCAATTGTTTGCTGTAATCAAAGAAGATAATAGTGGGATAACGGTTTTCAAGAACCCAAAGTGGTTGGTTCGCAGCCATCATGTACACAGGCTAAGACATCTCGGTACTCCCTGGAAATGGTGAATGAATCATAGACCTTGCCATCACTGCTCTTCTTGTACTCAAGGAGGAGAGATGAGTGGTTGAATGCTGTCAGCTTTACGAAACCAAAATCTGAATCTTTGTAGAGACTCCAAGAGGTCTGGATAGGACCAAAACCTGATAAATGGCTGCCGCCCCCACCAACGACGATGTGAATTGTCCCATTTACAGCGCCTGAATAGTGAGATTTTTCCGTATTCACGCACTGATCCTGCAGCATTTACCATAAAACAGTAAAAGCAATATTAGAACGATATGAATCAGGTTATAGCAGGTGACTTCTACAACTGAGCCTTGACTCTCGAAAAATATATGGGCTGTGAAGATTGTGTGCATATCCTTTGAAGCATGTACAACGAACCAGCCATATAAGTTTCAATAAATGGCCTACTGATAATTTTCAGCCATACCTGGTAAACTGGGCACGTTCGTTCATAGTTATGGATATGTCCAAAAAACGCAATATCCACTTTGTACTTCTGCCAAAGCCCCTGCAAGCTTTCTCTTCCCATAGGCTCCCCGAATGAGCCACTCCGCCAATAGCTAGAGGAATAACCAAGAACACGATGAGCAACGAAGATCAACCAGGGCTGCTTCTGCCGGTCTGCTGATGCTAGGCACTTCTCGATGAACTTGTACTGCTCAGAGCCCTCCCTCCAATCATGTTCACTGTCAGCTATACAGAAGTGGAACATGCCATAGTCCGTTGAATACCTGTAAAGGACAAGAAGTCTGACTTTAAGGAATTTTGTTTGTTTTTTGGGCAATGACATGCATATTTTGAATGTTGCATGTTGCATAAGAACTTAGCTTTCATCAGTAACTGTTCATAATTATTGCAACGTTCTTATATTTTCTTGATAAGAACACATGTTACTTACCAAAACTTAGCTCTGTTCTCAGCAGGAACATAAAACATGGTCTCAGCTACCACACCACATTCACCACCAGAATCATTCCCATCGTAGAAGGACCCTGAGTTGGGTGCGTCGCGTTCATGATTGCCACTATATTGAAGGAAGCAATCTTAGTTAGATCCAAAGTAGCAATTTGCTTATACCGTTTAAAGTTATTTCATGTCTTACAGAGAGCGCATGCGCTAAGCATACAAAGTTGCAAACCTTGCAATCATATATGGCACAGTCGATGCAATGGGCTCCACCTGTGATGTGAACTGGTCCCACTGTGATATGTATCCATTTGAATATGTAATATCTCCTATATGAAAGACTATGTCAATATTTTTCAAGTCCTTGATTAGTTGATCTGTGGTGTTAAGTGAGCCTGGCTGATAATTACTGTACTCATTTGAACCATCTCGCTCTGCCTGAAACATGTTGAAACAATTATAAATCTCTTCATATTCCTATTATGCACTATGCAGCAATTAAGTGTCAAGGAACATGCAACACTATCAAACTGCAGATTATTTGTGTTTCCTAGATTTAATGGTTCACTGATGATGTTGATGATAATAATAATAATAGGGAATGCCAGGAAGCAAGAACTAAAAGTTGCAGATGGTTTGGTGAGACGTATATGCAGAGCAGCTGATTGGGGGAAAGCATTTAGCACTACTTGCCCGATGCTAGGCAAATGGCACGATGGTTAACTCTTTAAAGCTTGTAACTGTTATATCAGTATCATGGTCTGAAATCGAATAGAAATAACTATTTTGAGATATAAATGTTAAAAATTTCCCCCCTTTTTCCTATATTAGTCGTAATGGAGCATCAGAACAAAGATGCTCCTAGGTGCATAACCCTTTCCCACAATATAGTTCTGAAACGAGAGGCAAATCAAAGACCAAGAGCCATGAATGCATGCTTAATAAATAAACTAGATGCGGCAGGAAAACAGTAAAAGTCAGGAATCAAACATGTTTCTCTCTTTTCTGTCCAGCACTTGCAATTTGCACCATAAGACTCATCAAATGGTATTATTCAATGGAAAATGAAATGCAACAGAGAATATCTGTGAAGGCATGCTGCATTCAGTACCTTTCCCATGTCTCCAAATATTACAACTCGCTGCAATGAGTCCTGCCCTGGATAAGGTGATGACTTGAAAGAGTAGCTCTTGCTCCACACATAAGAACCATTTAGTAACTTATGACCAAGCTTGTAAGTGTACCTGAACACAATAACAATCACAGCTTAGGAACTCATTATTCATTATATCCTCATTGTTTCTATGAAACAAAATGTCATTTGTGTTGCATACACTGAGTTCGGCCACAAATCCTTTAAGAAACTGGTATGGATAAAACCAGGATCACGCCAACCAACTGTTCGGGCTGGTGGACCTGCATTTTGTCATCAAAATGTTGTTAGAGCCATTGTTTTCAATCTGAATCTTCCAAATCTCGTGTGAAGCATTTGCAACTAAGAATATAAACTAAACAGAAGCTTCAGTCAATTTCATTGAAATATTTGATAGTTTCTCTTTCGCTCCTTATGAGTTCTCTCAAGAAGTCTGCAAAATTTTTAACTTGTCACATTCAGTCAAAAACTCCTCTTTCCCAACATTATAGCGTGCCAAGATTTTTGGCAAGATGAGGTGAGGACCTTGCAGTTTTGGCTGGTGAACACAAAAAGATAATACTATTTGACCAGGAAGATCATTTAAAATAAAATATTGAGGCATAACAAAAGAACTTTTGCTTTCTCTGGCATGTAGATAAGTTAAAATGGACAACACTTTTATGGTCAAATGAAAAGATGGACCATACCACACATGCTGTTCTGATGGAATGTCAGTGTTCCAGCTGGTGACCGGGTTTGAGATTCTCCTTTGAGACCCCACTCAACAAAAGGTACAGCTTCAATAATGTTATAGCCACTTGTCCAGGTCACTGTCATCTGTGTAAACGTTTAAGAGAATCAGGTAAACAGAAATTACACACCCAGCAAAGGAAACTATAAGTAGAATTACTCTGTTACACGGAAATTACAAGTGTGGTAAATCTAGGAGATGTTCAAAATCAGAAACCAGGAGCAAGTGCAAGGAAAAACCAAATATCTATTTTGGAAAGCCTCGTAGCTAAATGGTGATCAGTCAATGCAGACTCTAGGACATGGATAGGCTTTGGCTTGCAATCAAAATCCAAAGATATGACATTTATTTGAGAAAGAGACAAACTTACTTCATTCCAAGACTTCCCTTGAGAAAGACGTGGATAAAGGGGTGCCTTTGGGTTAGCAAAACTTATGACATTTGAAACTGCCACCAGTTTTGGCTGCAACCAATTATCAATCAAGGACAGGGTTGAAATATGCAAGTGCATAATATATGAAAAGCAACAAAACGGGATAAAGGAAAGAAAATAGTACATACGTCTGATAACCCGCCCGAAAATAATGCAAAAGAAAAATCTTCCCGCTGATTGATCAACTGAAACTTCAAAGAAGCTCTGCCAGTCTTGTTGTATTCAGCGTTGGAATCATTAGCATATTTGTACTAGAAACGAAAAACACATTGTGTAAGGGCACACAATCTCAATATTAGCCTAAGATCAGAGAGCGCTACCTAGCAGTAATAGATACCTTTATTGGGGCTGAGCATACATGTGGAGACTCTTCCATGTCCCCACTAGGTGGACAGGTAGACGAGCTGCCATTACAACAAATGGATTCCTTAATCTACAAGCTAGGATTTACAGAGGAAGAAAAGAAAATCTCGTATATGCAGTCATCAGATAATTATTCAAAAATTGCCTATCAACTTTCATTTCAGCAAAAAATAAAATAAAATTGCAAGTTGAGAGAATACTTTCTCCTACATCACACTCAATACACCTCCCCCACCCCTGCCACCCCTTTCAAAAGAAAGAATATGATGCACCAAGTTGAAAATTACTTGAAGTTTGCAGGAGAAAAAACTGCAATCCAATCATCATCAGAAGGTTTAGGGCATTCAACTTCCACAGTTACCCAATCAGAATCTCCCCCCTGCATACAAACACAGGCAGTTATAAGCAATCTTTGTATCTCAGCCTCTTAAAACACCATGCTTCAGTTTTTGAGAAACTTGTTCAAACATGCATCTTGGTGTACAGGAGGGAATGGGAAAATGACAAAAAGCCTATACCTTGACTCCACTTATCACAAATCTAAACATCAGAAATTCTTGCATTGAGTTTATAAGGGAGGGTGTGCTGATCTAACTGTTAGGGAAAAGGTGCTGTGATTCTATGGTAGTCTTAGGTTTAGACTTCAAACCGTTCCAAGTGGAACTTATATTCATGGAGGGTAAGGGGAGAAGAAGATTTGATTTCCATCAATGTCTGAATTGGATTAAAGATGTCTGATTACAGAAAGGCTAAAAAAAAAACGACTCACTGAGTCAGCAATAATCAGTGCAGTTACATAACATCAAAGACAAAATAAAACAAAGAAATGTATATCAAAATAGCCTGTTTGACAAAAAGAATGACAGACAAGAACAAATAATTTACGATAAAAGAACTAACAAGTTCTTCAACATCTCTTGTAAACAAGTTGACCCAGCTACCATTGAATCTTAATGAAAGCAAATTCAAACTCCAAAGACCTAATAGATTGAGATTAACAGCGAAACGTGTACAAGAACGACTTAGATTTCACCTTTGTCCCAAGAACAATTGGGTTTGCTCTGACAGAAGCATTTCCATGAAGTGCATAGACTGCCTTGTGTATGGCAATCTTGGACAATGGCTGCACGCCATCGCCATTCCCAGCATTAGCTACCGCAGCAGGACCAAATCTCAAACACTGCAATAAAGACAACAATATGAGAACACACTCCATAGATGGGAACCTCTCCATTTACTATGCTATCTATGGAAGTGACCACAACGGTCTGAAGTCCAGATCATCTACTTAAAATTCAACGTCCTTGGGTGTGAACACAGAAAATGTGGTTCATGTGAAAGATAAGCCGGTCATTGAAGCTTCTCTCTCCTTTCTCCGGTCAACTATAACAATTTTTAATATGAATGTTACATCACATAAGTCTTACTTTAGTCCAATTATCCGGCATTATTTCTTTGAGAACTTTGGAAAAGTTGATCGGATTACTGCCTCCCTTTTTGTTAAGAACAAGGAATTCAATATTACGGCTTTACTTTGTATCCAAAACATAAAATAAAGCGAGAGAACACTCAAAGCTAGCTGGAGATTTGACATTTTTGACACGTTGTTAATGGTGCAATATACAAAACAGCACACCAAAAACGGCAGTTGTTTGCTTATAGCTAATATTCCGATAATGATAAATAATTAATCTCAGCTGAATTGCACTGATATTCTCTGCTAAAGTTGCCGACATGAACAATTGAGCTAATGCTACTATCAGTTGCTTACAAGAAGAACATCAGAAGCTGAGGGGTGATCACTGTTTTCCTCTGCTTTGATTTTCTTATGTTTTTCATTTCTGGTTTCTCTTTTTCCAGCATATAAATCAGAAGGACAGCAGCAACCTTAAAACATTAAAATGGATTATAATTAGGGAGAGAACAGCAAAGAAAACTGATCACGGGCTTTTGTAGCAAAAGCTAAGAAACCTTGTGCTTGTAAATTTCTGAGCAACTAAAATCAAACGAGGCAAGGGTGCGAACACATTAAAGCTTTGGTAGTTAAGAGAAATTGGTTTTTTCGTTCACTGAATCCTGGGTATTTTGATGATGACAATGCATAGATTGGGGTGGATCCCAATGGTCAAAATAGGAGTACTAAAAATGTATAAACCTCTGACTATATACTCAAATGACATAATCTAGATTAGACTAAAGTAGATGAATATCAAAAGACCACTACTGTCATGAACTGCGGGAATACTAAAATAATTGAACACATTTTTCTACTCCAAATAAATAAATTTTAAACAGAGTGCTCTGTAAACTTATCAGGAGAATTAAACAATTTTAATTCGACTTCATTCCTTGGCCTAAATCAAGTTGGTCATTGCGGGAAAACCTGAGAAAAACTAACCAGATGCTACTCACAAGCCACATGATTCGTTGATGCCGGCCTCCACAATGATCGCCATTAGTCATTATAAGCTATCCCTTTCATTAGTTTCTTTGGTTTATTAGCCTTAGATCAGTATGATGAGAGTAGGTTGAGATCAAAACATGCTTTCTTCATGCAATCTTTACACTTAATAATAGAGAAAAGAGGTGATTGTCCCATAACGTTCCTGCAAATTTTAGTTTTCACTATAGAATTTCGGGTTAAAATTGAATCATGTGATGGGAAGGGATAGTTCAGAAAAGGGGAAAACCATCACCACCTTACCACAAACAACAATTCAAGCCATGTTCATATTCAGAAAGTGAGTGGTGAAGCAACCTAGAATCTCACCGGATACTGCTCATCTTATTCTATAAAAAGAAATGATAAGCCAATAAACACCATCCTGTCCAGAAATTCACACTCGAAATGCATGTTAACTTGAATCAGACGCAAACGTGTCAGTGTATTAGAAAAATACCAGTAAGTTTTGCTACATTTTGATCAGCAAGGGTAAGGGATTGTGCTTTCATTGCAAGTAATGAAGTAAAGCTTGAACAATTGTGGTGCAAAGATCATTGCATAAGATTCCTGAGCTGTAATAATTGCATATAAATACATGAATGAAAATCAACATTTCCTAGTCATTTACAAAATGGATACAGATCAGTGAAAAAGAAATAGTTATCAGTACTGTGTGGAGTAGTTCTACTTCTAAAAGGGTTGATTTCACTTTCTGAGATTCCCTTCATTTCTTCCTTGAGAACATGGGGGAAAGCTTCTTCTCCAACTCCAATAAGCTGAAATTTCAATGCAACAATTATAGGACAGATTGCAAAAAGATCATAAGATTCAACTAAAAATGGAAAAATCAATAAAAATGACTCACATCTCATATTTGCGTAAAGCTTCATTTCGTTTTGCCAAGTAGAGGTCACTATCTTTAGGTAAATTGTTCAAAGGATTGCCTGGATAACATGGAAAAAAGAGAATTACACAGAAGTAACAAACAAAAGCAAGTACTAAAGTAGCATTGGAAAAAATTGTTGAACAAAAAGGAAATTTCCAATATCCCAACATCTCTGGGATTAGGAAAATGGACATAAGGTTCTCATATCTAACAACAGGAAGGAAACATTATGAAAAGAGAGAAATAATAATGAGATGGATAGTGCAAACAAATCCTATTACATGCTGAAGATTAGCCTGAACTGGTATTGATTTCTAGCTGTTTGCCCATTTTCATCAAACATGGTTCTAATTTACTTTATAGGGAAATTTGAGAAAGCACAAAGTAAAAAGCAAGGGTAAAAGCAACAAACAAGCAAACAAAACCTTCAAAATAGTGCATTTCATGAACAAAGAGATAGCAACAAGGAGGAGAAAAATGAGTTTCCCCATAACTTAGTAACTAAGCATCCACATGACCATTAAGCCCCATCATTGCAGAGAAAGACAAATTCAATCTGTGAACAGTGGGAAACTAACAAGATAACCACAAAAACCTTAAAGTTGCAAGTTGGTGTCCAAAATAGAGCCATTGAAGCACACTAGAACATCCCACTAAAATTTAGTTCTTATGTTAAACATTTATAATGCATTAGCATTTGAGTTAAATTAATTCCTTCATTTTATGGACATCAACTTAAGCAAATTGCCATCATTAGCACAGAGTTGTGACTGGTGGGTGCGTGGATGTATGGAGGTGTACAAGTCTACAATGATTATGTTTCATATCAACTTTCCTCCCTGGAAAGCAAAGAATCACTCCATTGGTGTTGAACATCCAAACCTACCCTAAAAATCATAAAAACTAACAGAAAATTAGACATACTTAGCACTGGTGCAGGTTG
The DNA here is from genome assembly GCF_002168275.2 of Theobroma umbraticum. Taxonomy (NCBI): domain Eukaryota; kingdom Viridiplantae; phylum Streptophyta; class Magnoliopsida; order Malvales; family Malvaceae; genus Theobroma; species Theobroma umbraticum. The sequence goes on from NW_018397261.1 coordinate 3,859,970, forward strand.
TTTTGCCGCTACATCCTTCTGAGCTTTCAAAGCAGTTTCTTTATTAGAGGGCTGCAAACCAACCTGTTCAAGAAAAAGCAATTAATACGAAAGCAGTGAAGTATTCACTAGAAATTTGTAAATTAACACATTTGGTGATGAAATAGCTTATTCTTCCAAGTTCGATGATATGAAATGAGTCTTTACTCTTTAAGGCCATAAATATCATAAGTAAAATAAAATATTTATATTCGATATACTATCAGTGTATAGATTTTATACATTATTAGCAAACCAAATGTTGTCACCTCGTTAATAAATATATTTAAAAGTTGGGAACCCTAAAAATAAATATTTATAATTTTAAAAATATTTAGTTTGAAAAACTTTTGAACTTTTACCTTTACACATTTTTGAGGTGACAATCTATGATTAAGTGATAGTGTATAGAATCTATACACTAACAGTGCATCAAATATAAACCCTAAAATCAAAGGCAAACATTTTTACTAGGGCACTTCTATCAACTAAACATTAGCATATCTGACACTAAAAGGCCAAACATCCATCAAATGCCAACTGCAGAAACTACAGTTTCTACTTGCAAGTGAGAAGAAAATGGAAGAATAGCCATTACCTTCTTTTCCCTCCTCTTTATTATCTTTAAATGGCACTTTTTTATGTAGTGCATCAAATGGTACCGAGAATGTCTAGAGCATAATTGGTCCTTGACTTGTGGGTTCTCATTTAACCAATCTGAAATATCTTTAGATTTGACCACTTCATCTGTATCCAAAGATTCTAACCATGAATAGACCGGTATCCACTGATCAGTGCGCTGAAACCGAGCCGGTGGAAGATCAGGCCGACTTGGTTCTTTTTCCTGCCAGATGAGATGAAGGGAAACGAATTTAGGACTAAGGACATAAAACTTCAGTATCAACAGAATAAACCAATATAAAAGGAACAAAATCCCATACAATGCAAAATGGATTCCATAAAGACAATATTCAATTCACTGCATCCTTTTCCCAATCTTATTCAGCCTCACAGGATACAAATAAGTAATAAGTAATTTAAATAAATCCCTAAATCAAGAAAATAAAAGAAAACAAGCTTTTCTTTTCTCATACATGCATTGATTCTCGTCTCATGCTTTGATCTCTCTATTTGACAAACATTACCTTTTTCATCTTTTCTTTTTTATCAATGACTACGAGTCTAGGATCATGCTAAGTTTTAATATATATGGAAATAATATCCACGCAATTAATACTGCAACCAGGCTATCACATCCGCATATTTAACACTGAATAGTTGTTACCAAAAAAGAATCCACTGTAATAAATGCTAAAAGGATTGAAACTAAAAGTACACCTGGGACTGGGAGGGAAATCTCAAGTAATTTTGGATGGAAAGGAGTCTGTCGATGAGCTCAGATCGTGGCATGGATTGGAGGTCAGCTGGTAAGGAGCCGAAGTTGGAGTCGATCCAGACTTCGACTTGGCTCACGTTTACGGCTTTCGCTTCTGGGAATGCGCTCACCCAGGCACGAGCCAGGGTCTCCCATTCTTGAGCCTGTTGGTCTTCGCGGAGCTGATTGTGAGGGCTTTGATCGGACGGTCTAGATTCGTCGTCTAGGGTTTGCGCTGCTGAGTTCGACATCTCGTCGGGTGCCGCAAACTTGTACCTGAGTTGGACTTGGAGCTGTTCCTTGCGGTTTTCTGCCGTCATTGAATTAGATTGAAACGGCTACGTTTCATACACCTTTTTCCATATTTCTTTTTGTTATTACGAAATAGGTTAAATTCCCTTTCAATTGTACCTTTTAAATGAAATATATTATAATGGAATTCGAATAGTCATTTTTAAATTGAAATTTTGTATTACTCAATCCGATTAAAATATTTTATAATTTAATTTAAATAATAAAATCAAATAATAATTTTACAATGAATATCTTGTATCACTCAATTTGATTAAACTTAAGATATCTTTTAATCAAATTCAAGTAATAATCATTAAATATCTCACTCGTTGTCATTGATATTGTTACTTTACCTTTAACTTTAATTTACTTTAATTTAATTATGTAGATAGTGTATACCATATGACATTATTTTAGTAAAATTAAACAGAACATAAAAAAACCCATAGTCATGCTCTAAGGAGCTCTAAGGAACACACGATTGATTATATAGTCAATGGAATATTTGGGCCGTTGAATTGAGCCATTATTTTGCTTGGAACTTTTCGCCTTTTTGGTCAAAATCAAGAGTCTTAATTCGTAATAAATAAAAGATTTCTACTTTCAAAATTCTATGATCAGTTACAGACAATGAGTCACCTGATAGAAACCATGCGGAGCCTAGTGAACAAAATAAATACAGGAGCACTTTGCTCAGATGTCAGCATTTTTCCCTATCCTATTACTCATTATATTAATGTAATGTAATAGAAATTAAAAGTAGTGACGCTGCAAAATTTGTCTCACATTAATACCTGCTATGTAATGACTTCCATAGTGTGCCTTCTGCAATAACTTTGTCCTTAGCTTCGCCCAAGTTTTAAGCTTTCGGGAAGACTACCTGGTCTTGTGTGCTTTGGCCAATTTCTTCTTTCTTTTCTTTACAGCTTTTGGCACTTTGGTCTTTCGAGCCTCCCTCTTCTCCTCTTTGACTTTCTTTTTATTCTCTTTTCTAGCAGCTCTCTTATCAACAGGAGCCTGCACCACATTGTCAGGTGAGGGACCCTCCTCTTCTGAGCCACTCAAGTTCTCTTCATCCCCACCTGTTTCAGAACCAGATGCAGAGTCAGCTTCAGACTCACTCTCCTGAGAATTAGAACGGCCAGCTGGATCAACGGAGGACCCTTCTAAAGGTCTTGTGTTAGCATCCTGTTGCTGCAGCTCCGCTAGTGAAGAATGAACTTTTGGGAGAGCCTCCTTTAGTCCTGTAATAGTCTTATAATATAAGTCTCCAGTGTCCTTGCCACTTGTTATTCGTATTACATCTTCCTCAGCATTCTTGACATGATCCAGTGCCTTTGGAATATATGACTGAAAAAAAGGAAACAAATAATCACCTAGTTAATATAAAACCCAAGAAGGTTGATCCAACCTAGCATACATATCAGGTTGTAAGGTTGATACATTTCACTTTCAAACTAATGATACACCTAAAATTTTCAAAATCTGTTATACCAAACAATTTGCGAGCAGAATAATATTATGATTTTCGATATGTACCCAATATCAAATTAGAACATTTATCAGACTCCTTAGAGAGACAAAATCTTGATCTCTAATGATTTTCTTGCAAAACGAACACAGTAAATTCACGATATGCCTAAGCAAACAGGAGAGACTTTCTACACCTGACATTGGTTGTGCAGATACTTGATGCAGTCATTTTGGAACTGATCATAGGACATCTCTTGCCAGAAGTTCAAAAAGGCTGGCAATTTATGGAAGCATGTCCTCACAGCACTTACCCAGTTGCCCACTTAGCACAAATAGGATGACATAAATCTAGTTCCCTTGCTCAAGAGAAGGAGAAAGGAACTCAGAGACACTACAAAAACACAGCATGATTTGGTATATTGTCAATCAACAAACCTGTACAAACACAGAGTCCGCAATTTCATCCTCCACAGACATATCTCCTCTTGCCAAAATCTTTTGCTGAACCTGAAATGAGATATTAGATGAAACGGTGACAACAGACACCTCTCTGAATTTATAAGGAAAATCTGAACCAAAAATAAAGGACAAACCTCTTCCAAATAACTATCCACAGAGTCATCTGTAATAGTTGGATCCACTATGAAATCAAATAATTCTCGTATTTTCATGACAGCTACACCATGTTTCTTAAAGAAATCCTGCATGAAGATGATGTTTGATTAACTCTTACGTTCATACCGTTAGTCAAGGTCACCTTTTTCTCTTATCCAAATAAATATTTAACAAGAAAAATATAATATTTTTTCCTATTCAAGGAGATAGGGGTGGGGATGTGGGGAAAGGTGCCTAAATAACAAAAGAAATAAGGAAAAGAAAACATACGGAAACATGAACACAATCTTCACGTAAGAAATCCAGGGCATGTGGATGGTCAAGATCAACTGCTTGAGAGACATCAATTATGTACAAGTGACCCTGAAAAGTGGAAGAGTTCAAATAAGCCCAAAACTAACTTAGAGATCCCTTTTTCCTCTTTGCCTCTAGTTTTGTTTGAAACCTTCAAGAGGGCACAAAGAAAAATGTATTATCAATTGCAAGGGATTGAAAAAAATAGTCATCACCTCAAAGTAAAGTATGTTATATTCACTGAGATCCCCATGCACTAGTTTGCACTTTTGATATAATGTCCGCATTGCAAGTATCATCTGAAAAAGAGCCTGTGAAGCTAAAGCAAATAGACAAGAGAAAAAGAAAAATATGCGATATAACTTAAACCCTTTTGACTAGCTTGAGATAATTTGATAGATGCTTAACATAAGGACACACCTCTACATAACATTCACGTAACTTGTCTAAAGATAATGAAGCATCTTTAAGACGAGGCGCAGCCCAACCAGCTTTTCCTGTAACACGAAGTTTTATCAGAAAAAACCCATGGAAAATCAGCATATTAATAAATAAAACCACTGACAATTATTCTGATAACTGGAAGAAGAAAAGCCATAATGATAAACACCCACAGTACCTATGAATTCCATGACCAGAACATGAAGTCTCAAAAGCAATGGAGTTGGACACCTAATTCCTGCAGCCTTAAGCCTGCAACTCAAAACAAACATATTTTCACTCATGAAAAGCAAGCAAAATGACGCTCATATAAGTCAATCATGTGCTTATGATCACAGAAATGATGGTCACGTTCCCTCAAAAACATTAAGATTTGGTTTTACCTCATAAGATTCCTCATTTCTTTCTCAGCCCACGTCTTCACCATTTTTCTAGGATTGTGCTTACAATATCCATATCTGAATCGATAATCACCTTGTACATATCGATCTCGATCCCTGAAGTTATTGTTAGAAACAGATCAATTATGTTATTAACGTACATAATCTTTTGCATGAAAAGATGGAACTTAATTTTGTGAAATTAAAACAATGCAGCAGGTCTCACAAAAATAGTAAGCTAAACCACCAAAATTGTATGCCTACATCTATAAAAGAATTGGGTACACTCATCTAGAACAACATCATAAAGAGAAATGCAACAATTCACTTACATCCGCTCCTCATCTCATGCATTCATCACTAACCATTAACACATTAAAAGAGTCAATGTTCTATAATGTTAGGACTCCAAAAGAGAAAGAGATATACATTTCAATCACTAATCAGTATCTGACTTACTTGAAAACCAAAACAGAAGTCTTGTAAACTTTGATTGCTAGTTCCCGACAATCAGATTTTGTTGCATGATATACATTTGCCTGTACAAAGAACAAATTAAAGATCACATGATTTCATCAGAATATGATTTTAAAACTAAAGAAAACATAATTAACATCTAAGTATAAGACCACATTGTATACCTCTTTGCCAGTTGATATGCAGCCATTGATATCATGAAACACGCCTCGGTTCAGCATTTTAAACAGAACCATTCGAGTTCTCGGATCAATAGCCTGCAGAATAACACCATCATGAGCTCCATCTTCCAAAAGTAAGAAAAAGGGTCATCAAATGTTTGAAAGCAATCAATTCTAAGTTGTTCACCTGCTCAACAGTAGCACGATCTGCTTTCTCGGTAGTTTTAATTTTACCAATGGCCATTTCTCGAACACTTTCACGAATTGCAGTTGTAACGGAATTCGACATTCCAACATTTAACCTCCCTTCCCACTCCTACACCACTCAATTCACAAACTAAATCAAATTTTCAAAAAAGAAAAAGTGAAACAAAAACAAGAAATTTAAATGAATATGCTATAAAGAAAGTGATAGCAATATAATTTACCTCTAAAGGGGAAGCTCGAATATGATTAGAGAACTTCTGGTTACGGTTAGAGAGAGGCTGAAGAGCGGATGAGTTGGGCCGTGAGTGCAGCCCACCGTGAGCGTTGGGCCGCCTCGAATTGAGCGAGAAAGCACCGTCGACGGACGCGTCGTCGTCCTTGGAGTCCAAATAGTCCAATGCCTCGCCGATTTCAGAGTCGGATGACCACGAAAGATCTTCATCCTCTTCTTCATATTCCGCAGCTTCGTTTGGTGCGTCTTCTAGTTTCTTCTCTACTTTAGACATCTCGATTTTTTTTTCCCCCCCGTTTTCGTCGCCGATATAGCCTTTACACTTCGAGAGAGAACGAGAAGGGAAAAAGGAGAAGGATCGTTGGCCAGTAACCGCTTCGGCCTTGGCGGTTCTCTTAAACCCTAAAAATGGAGGGAGGAAATTCTCATTGCTTAATGGGCTGGCTGACCCATGAGAGTTATTTGGGCCTAATCCTTTGGGCTTCTTCTTTTTGGATCTGTTTCGTAAACATTAATTAATTTATTAAAAAGATAATTTTTTTGAAATATATTTTACCCAAAAAATTTTCTTTTTTGTTATTTGAATAAATTGAGGAAAATATTTTATGACATTTAAATAAATGGTTGAATGAAAATCTTTTAATTGAAAAGCATATTACAAACATTCATCCCATATTACAATCAAAACTTCTCATAAATACTATATAATAAAAGTATCCTACAAATATTCATACTGCATAATAAAAGCATCCCAATATTCATCCTACGTATAAACCATGTAACTATCCAACAATCATTTATCATACTAAATAATTAAAATCATCCCACAATCATTCATCAAACATTGCATGAATCACAAAAAGCTTGATTGTAATCTCCACAATACAATAAATTATTGTCCAGCCAAACTCTTTCAATGTTGTCACTCTTCATCATGAATACCTTTACTTGCTTTTCATGCTCTATCAAATAATCGAAAAGTAAAGGCAAGAAAAACCCCATCAAGCCCTTTCACCTTTAATCACTTGCCCACAAGCCTTCAATTTTGTCATCAGATTATTAAAGGAAACCATCAATTCATATTTAAAAAAAAAAAAGTATAAAAAAACACTTTAGGGACCACGGATGATAGGAATACAAAAAAACACTTGCGCAAGCACATTTACTCTTTAAATTATGAATTTAGTCATCAAATAATTCTCAATCTATAAAATTCTACGAGAATCTGAATTAATTTCTAATTAAAATTTGAGTCAAATATGTAATAAATTAGAATTTTACTTATTAACAAGTTCTCGATTACACATATACGAGTTAATCCTGACTCCACCTTATTCACACAACATGACCAATAACCATGTGTAGATACCAAGCCAACTCACCCTTGTTGATTTTGGAGAGGATCCCCTATCTAACGTCTCTCAGCAACAATTGCTTTTCACTTGTGGCGAAACTATATTAGCTGCACCATCAAGATCTTTTCTTTCTTTTACCAATCTCCCACAGATGAAATTGCCACACTCTTTTTCTCGTCAAGACCATATTATCATATGTGATTTTCTTAGCATACCAATATTACACTGCATATATTTTTTTGACATGTCCAACCATATAAAAATTATTTACCACTTATCATGGGTAAGAGTATAATGTCATAAGAAAAGTGGTAATACCTCGACGATAATGAGAAATTAAATCTTTTAAGGTATTTGATGTGTTCTGATCTATTTAAAAGTGAACAATTGGTCGATTCGATCAGTTTGCTAATGGATCAAACATTTTAGAAAATTGACCAAGCTTAAAAAAGAATCAAACCAACCAAACTTCGAATAAGTTTGATCGGTTCGATTTTGGATCCAAAAATCAAAATTTTGTCACTTTTATTTATGTAAATTACAATATTAAAATTCATAATTTTATCCATAATCATAAAATATTCAAATAATATAAATAAAATTTTAAAAAATAAAATACTCTATTACCCCTAACTTTTAATTATAATTATATATGAATCCACTAATTTAATATTTCGCCCCAAATAACTAAACAATATTAATATTTAAATTGAAATGTCTAAAATGTATTTTTTTTTATTTTTTTAGGCCGATCGGCTACTAGATCTAACTCAGATTTGACCGAATTCCTTAAGAAGCACTAAATCTGGTGCTCTCAAGATCTGTGCTCCTCTCCGGCTATATCTACCAAGATATGGATACTTTTTTTAGAAGAATTTTTTTTTAAAAAAATATAGTTTATATAATGTGATAATTTTTAAATTGATAAAAGGTAAATTATCTTTTCAATATTGTTATATAATCAAACTAACAGAAATATTAACGATGGCTGGATTTATATATCCAACGGAAAATACTTTTGGGGAGGATTGTTTATTTTGAAAATTAATAAATTTATATAAAATTATGATTAAAAGTTAGAGAGGTAAGGGTATTTTATCATAAAAAAAACATAATATTTGTCCTTTCACTTATTTAATTATGTCATTCCTAAATTCATCAAATTAACATTTAAGAGTTTTAACTTCTAAGTTTTAACATTCAAAATTCAATATAACAAAGATAATAAAATTACCATCTAATACAAGATAATCAACTATCTCACATTATCAACTTAATAATAAGAAAATATATATTTTATATAAATTTAAAATATATAAATATATAATGTTAATTTGCTATTTTAATCGATTTGATTCAAAAGTTTTAGAATTGATAATCAACTAAATAAATCAATTGGATCAAATTTTTTGAATCAATAGATTCAATAGATCAATCGAACCAAACCGTTTTACCCAAATTACATTCAATTCAATGAGATCATTAATCCGGTTTAATTTTACTCACTCTTATTTTCATTAACTAAAGATTTGCATCTAATACCATTTGTAATTGAGACCTTGTTGCGACAAATCTCCTCTTGCATTTCTTCGATCTCCCAAACACAATCTGCAGCCACAAATCTCCCAAACCATCATTTCTACATCACTACCTGTGCTCCACGGTCTTATCATGATAATTCCTCAACTATAGCTTTGATGTCTTCTGTCATGATTTTCAACTAGAAATGTATTCAATATCGAGATCAACACACAAAAAAGCACATAGAAGTTCACATTTAATTTGGTTCGACACTCGTTGCTTACATTTGCAAATGAGAATAGAAATTACAAAAAGTACAAAACAATAAAAACAAATACTTAAGTCTCAAAACAAACTCGGTTTCCATGGAGCTCCAGTGTTTCTTTTACTTTTTCTCACAACCCTACAACTTTGTGAGATCTTTACAAAAACCCAATGTCTCACTTAGAAATTACACCTCTCTCATAAGTTCTAAAGAGTTATAGAGCTCCACTACTTGATCACCAAGAATTCCCACTCATTAAAAGCTGCTACTCATTAAGTTTATTTATCTTTTAAATAAACTTAATCACCAAATAAATAGAATTTCATTGAAATCCAAATTGATTTCGAGAATTTCGTCAAAATCTAAATTGATTCTTAATTATAATTTGAATCAAATATCAAACATTACAAAGAACATAAATTTTACTCTTTCACCAAACTACCCAGAAATAGTAAGGGTCAAATGATAAAACAATAATACTAGTTTTATATAAACTTAAATTAATTTAGTCAATGGACTAAAATCAAACCAGGCTTGAATGTTTGACAAACTCTAAAAATCCCATTTGGGGTCGTCATAGGTGGAAATAATAAGTTGAAAACTTGATGCAAAATTTATGTAGGTGAGATACTACGAACAAAGCTAGCTGGGCCATGCATCCAGAAAGCAAGGGAGAGACTTGGTCTGTTCTGTAACTTCTAGTAATTTGTAACCGCGTTTGATATGGATTGGAGCAGTTGGAACCAATTCTTCAAGACCATGCGCGGGGAGACTTGTTACTAAAATATAAACACTGTAAATATAATAATACCTGGTAAAATGACATCTGCTTAGGCTGTCTGCTGCCTGCATGGATAGGCTTACTCCATGCATTTATATTTTTAGTGCTCCCTGCCGTGGCACCATCTAGAGGAAGTTAGCGAAATCATGCCTGCCCTGTGTGTTTTTTTCTTTTAAGTAGTAAGAGAGTTTTCGGGAGCTATCCAAATTCCAAGTGGAGAGATTTTGCTGATCAAATCATTTTTCTTCGTATTATTATTATTTTTAGTTTAATGGGAAATATCTTTGTCACTGTACCTAAATTTGTCCCGTTGATTTCCCACCGAGAAAAAGTAAAAGCTGTCGACGTTTAGAAACAGTTGCCGTCAAGAATCCTTTTGATTACTCCAACAAAGTCATACGTTACTGGGACCCCTCACCATCCCCCCATGGTTTGTTCACTCGCACCCTGCAAAGTTCAAACCTCAAACGACTTCGGGCCCCTTCGTTACACCGCCTTGTCCCTCTCTTTCCTACGATCAGCATCTTGTGCAGCCCGCCTTCGACAACGTAAATTTTACAGCTAATTGTTCAGATTCTTCCAGATTGTGCCGTTTTTTTTTGGTATACAACGTTAGAAAATTTCTTATTTGCTGGGTTTTAGAAACTCTAGATTCTCTCTAGAAATGGTGCTCACCATTCCTTTTCTCAAGCGAATAAAGCCTTTTTCCTCTATGCTTAGGCATCCGCAAAGCAAATAATCACAGTAGTAAAAAAATGTTCTTGAAAGAACTTATCCCGCCAATTTCTTTTCTTTCTTACAATTGATACACAATTGAAGTCCCCAAAACCTTTCTCTATATGTACATAAAATGAAAACATCCCAGACATTAAGAAGCTAAAAACAAATACCCATTTTGCATTTACGATTTTACCCTCTATCATCCAATAGCTAGGTCTTCAGCTTCCCCAACCTCCTCCATTCCTCCAGCACCGCCGTCGCCGCCATTCCCATTACCGCCTTCCTCCTGCCACCTCTCCATCGGTCCACATTCCACCTTGTGTCTCAACTTCCAATCAAGCGCTTGGCATCCACGAGAGCAATAATTCACGGTGCCACAAACTGAGCACCTCCTAAACTCATGAGCCCTCGTCTCAGGCCTTCCGCAGCCTCTATGGGAGCAAAGCCTTAGCCCCTGACCTAACTCACCTACCCCTAACTCGAACCACTCTTTTAAGAACACGTTCACCGGGTGCCCCTCCGGTACCGGCACATTGCACCCGAAATCACTTAATAACGGACATCCCGAACCCGTCATGTAAGCATAATGTTGATAGTTTAGACGACGTTGGTGCTGTTGCTTTAGTTGTCGTTTGACTATGGTGTTTAAAGACGACGCGAGTTCCCGCGCGTTGGCTTGGATGAGTAGCCGGCGTCCTTCGGTTATGTTTTGGCGCACGCCGTAACCGTCTTGCAGGCAATGGCCAAGCTCACGGAGCGCGTCCACGTGGCCGAGGAAAGCGGCTCGTGCGCATAAAGCTACTCCGGCTCGCAGATCCTTGTTATTTTTCGAGCCACCGCTTCCGTTGAATTGGATGACTGCAAGCGAGTAGAGAGCCGGCGCGTGTGACTTCATTGCTGCTTTGGCCATTAACGACGCCCCGCTCCCTCGGTTTTGTAAACAGTAAAATCGGATCTGTAACGGCAGCTACGTTAATTCCAAAGTAAATTTTATTAAAAACGACAAATTGAAAATGAAAATAGAGAATAATAATTTGTGCGTACCATGCCGAGAGTGTAACAAGCTTCAATGTTACCGGCGCTAACGCAGTGTTTAAGAAAACGGTGAGCGGAATCGGACCAGTTCTGGGCTTTCACGGCCAACGCTTTTGGACCAGCTTTCGATAAGACGAGCGGGTGAAGGCCTAAACGGTTTAATCTTTTGCATCTGTCGAATAAAATTTGGAGTTTTCCATTATAACTACCCTAACACCCCAAAACTGAAAATAACAAAGAAGTGAGAAGCCTCAGAAGAAGGAAAATTTAACGTACGTTAAGAGAATGTTGACGAAGTCAGTAGGGCGAGAAACGGAAGAACTGAGCTTGCAAAGGATGGAAACAACGAGATCGTCAGGTACTCCATCGAAGAGATCAGATTTGTCGGTGATTTTACGAGAAGTTCTCTGCTTTTTCCTCTGCAACATTCTTCAGTTTCTTTTTTTTTCCTTTTTTTTCTTTCGAACAAGAGAACGAGAAGAGGCTGTAACGCAATTACAACTTACCTTCTCATCTTCTCATCTTCGTACTTATATGAAGTTCGTGTTTTGTTCTTTTCATTCGCTTTCTTTTCAACCAGCAAAATCCAAGGACAAGTTATATATACAGGGAGGGGAAGGGAGAGAGAGAGAGGCAGATTGGTTACAAGTAACTGTTGGGTCGAAGTTAGGAGTATAATTAATTAAAAAAAATATATAGGTCGCATTTTTCCGGATTTACCCCTCTTTCGTGTGAGTGTGTGTAAAATTTCCATAGTTTACCGATCTTCTCGTAATCAAGTGAATTTTAGTATGGGAAGGTCGCTGGTCAAAGGGGCCCCAGAGTTAAAGGCAGCACAATCAGTGCATTTAGTTGAGCAAAATGACAAGAGATTACCAAATCAAGATCTTGGGATGTTGGAAGGCAAGGGAAGGGAAGGGAATGGGATTTGTCCAGTTTTAGGAACAGGGCAGAGTATCTTTTATCCCCTAGTGTTTTTCTTCTGTCAATGTGCCTCTTTGGGAAATCTAGTTTAGATGTAGAAACTAGGGATTCTTGAAATCTTTGTGTCATAAATTACTCTATTAATTCCTTAATGGCTAGTTGTCATAATTGGTGTGAGACTGATTCAAAGGCAGCTTTAACGACACCAAGGTTTTGTTAGCACACAGAAAAGTCATGCAATGTGAAATTTAATTTTCTTTAACTTATGCTTTTGCCTCTCGATTTAGTGTAGTTATGAAAAATAATAATAATAATAAATCTCTACGTGCTAAGGTTGCAACTGTCCTAACATTCTGGCTTTTTTTTTTTTTTGAAGAAACACAGAAACATAATAAATAGAAATCAGCGGCATGATTTTCTATTGAAAAACTCATCAATTTTAAAAGGTTGGCAAGAAGTCGGAATGATCTCTTTAAACTTGGTTCACATAACCATTTGATCTTTATTAGTTTACTTATGACAAAGCTTTGAAGCAAAGACTTTGATTAAAGCATATTATTCATATGATGGGAACTAGATTAAACTACAAAATAATGAAAGTTTTAGCTTTGCTTTATACTGTTTGTTTTTGTTGTCTTTATCTAAGAAGACCAGACTCCTTTTTTTTTGGTCAAATTTAAATATCTCTATTTCAACTTATACTATCAATTAACCTCATGACTAAAGATAATTAAAATTGGGTTTCGTAGAGTAACCATAAAGAAAGTGTTATCAAATTCAATCTTCAATCCCTGGCCTAATCTAGATGAACCAGAGTCAAAACAACAAAAGAATTACTAATAATCTCTAACTTGCAAGTTTGGTTAGGAACACCGAGACACATTTTCATTGCCTTGTGAGCAAAATATTAGAATCTTCTTCTCCGTATATCAATGTTTGTACTTCGTTATCGTATCAGCCTCTGCTCATAGTCCAAGTTGGAGCACAAGTTGATAAGAGCGAAAAGAGTTTTGCAACTCACGTTAAAGCTCCGATGTTTTTCAGTGTGGGGACATTAAAATAATGGTATTCAAACAGATGTTTTGCCCCCACCTCTTAGAATCAGATATGAAGGGAAATTTTTAAAACTGAAAAACGTTGGGGTTTCGGATAAGGTCTGAAGATGTGGAGTTGGTGGAACACAAATCCCTTTCATTACCACCAAAAAGAGATGAATCCTATGGTTTGGTAGAGAATGATTACTGCGCTAGCACCTGACACAGTGGCCTTCGAGGCCTCAACGCCTCATGCTCGAACTTGTAAAATTGTAATCATTAATTCTTCTTTTTTGCTTTTCTTTTCCTTTAAAATCTCAGTTTGGAAAGAATAAATTGATTTGTAAAATTAAAAATTAATGATGCAAGTTGTTAATCTTGGGTTCAGGAAAGATAATAGGATATTTGAAATAAAGTGTGTACGTGTTAAAAAGATGACTGCTACCTAAGCAATGCATCGATTGCATGTTTACTTTATGGTATTAAGGTGATTTCTCATGGGTGGCTGAAATTGAAAGAGAAGCTTTGGAGGCTCTCCTGAATTGAGAAAAGAGCTAAGGTTAGAGTCGGCTTGTTCATGTTTTTGGTCAACAAAGAAGATTAGGTGTGACATAGCTTTTGTTCATACAATGCTGTAGGCTATATGATATGATATGATATCATGGGTCTGAGACCACTAAATAAAAATTTGTGAATTTTCTGCCTCTATTAAATTATATGTGATGGGTTGGTACTTGTTATGGCATATAAGAAAGTAGAAATAATAAAAATTAGTTTAACAAATGTTTTTATTTTTTACTTATATTTTCAATTATATATTTTAGTTTTTTCTTCCTCACCCTTAACAAAATTCAATGATAATTAATTTTTAATTAAACAAGATTTCTTAACCTATGTTATTATGCTTTTTGTAAGAGTCATTTTAGTTCCTCCATTTTTATTGGAATTTAATTATATATAGAATTAGAATTTATTAAATTAATAGGACTTAACTCAATAGATAAGAATAAAGTAATTTTTTTAAAAAAATAAGAATAAAGTAAATTTGAGATAAAAATTTCAAATTCAAGTAATATTCTTTTTTATAAATAAAAAAATCACTAAGAAGAAAAGAAGGCTCAATCGTTGAGACTTGTAAAAAAATTAATTCTACATCACTTATAAAAAAAACTTAATTCTACATAGAATTAAATTTTATTAAGTCATTTGAACTTAACTTAAGTAATAAAGGTAAAGGTACAGTGAGATTGAAACAGAAAGTCGTAATCTCTCTTATATTAGAGAAAAATTAATAAAAGAAGATATAATATCTAATGTTATGAAATAAATATGACATAACAATTATAAGAAAAATATAAAAGAATATATTTAGAGGGAAAGAAAGTGTTTAGAGAGAGTAAGAAGATCTTATTTCAGTATGTATTTACAAATAAAGTGAAAGGGTTTATTTATAGGCTAATAACACTTAAAGATTAAATGAATTAAATTTTAATCTAATCTAATATATCAAATCTAGATAATATAAATGAATATTCATAAAAATATTCATAATACTCCCCATTGAATATCGAATATGCCTGGTTAAAACTTTACTAAGAAAAAACCTTATCGGAAAAAAATCCGAGTGGATAAAAAAGAGTACGTAATTTTTTTAAAAATATGCTTTTGAAATACTACCTCATTAAAAACCTTATCAACAAAAACACAATGAGAAAAACCTTGATAAAGGAAAAAAGGTATAATACGTATTTTAATTATAGAGATATTTAAAATGATACATTCCAATCTTTTATACCAACTTTTCAAATATTGTAATAAGAAGGGCACTTGACTAAATTTGTTGAACACTAATTTCACCATTTTCTTGAAGATTATGAGTGAAAAAGAATTTTATCACCTTTAATGTCTCTTTCCTTTAACTATGCAAACAGTATTATCCTCATATAATGTTGTTGAAACTTCTTTTTTGATTGACAAACCACACGTTTCTCGAATATGTTGAGTTACAGATCTTAACCAAACATGTTCACTACTTGCTTATGAATTGCTAAAATTTTCACCACTCGCTTATAAATTATTAAAATTTTTGCATGGTTAGAAGAAGTAACACTATAATTTGTTTTACAAAATACTATGAAATAGTCATACCTCTATATATGATGAGTTATCCACTTCTAGTGGATTATCTATTTTTTTAATGAGTTAAGACATCTATCCATGTTTGATGGAAAATTATCTATCCACTTTTAGCAATAAAATTATTCTTAAGTTCTGATGATAAAATGATTCATTCACTTAAGGTGGTAAAATTATAATTAAAATAGTAATAGTGTAAGTTATTATAGCCATTATAATTATTAAATGATATTGCAATCACTTCATGAAATAGATGGATTCATAATTATAATCATATTTATTAAATAATGTTGCATTCACTTCAAGGAATGAACAAATTTATAATTGTTTTATTAGTAGTTCACTTGTCACATTCCCTTCAGGGAATGGACGGATTTATAATTAGTGTATTAGTAGCTCACTTGTCGCAATAACTTCAATGAACAAACATTCATAAATTTTCATTAATAACTATACAATGGCAAATTCACTTTTCAATCAAAATATAAAATATAATATATACAACAAGATAGTACAATTCATATTAAGGTTGATTTTTAAAAATAAAAATATTAAAGAGATATCAAGTCACTTACCTGATTTTCTAAAATCAGAAATCAAAACCCAATCATTGAAATCTTTTTAAAGCTTGAAGATGATGGAAACATAATAATTCTAAAACTTGAGAAATCAGAGAATCGTGCTAATAATGTGTTATGAAATAAATATGAAATAACAACTATAAGATAAATATAAGAGAAAGAAAGTATTTAGAGGGAGCAAAAATATTTTATTTCTAAATGTATTTACAAATAAAGTGAATGGGCTTATTTATAGGCTAATAACCCCTTATTTAAATTGAATTTACAAGAGTAAGATATCACTTAGGGATTTTATGGATTAAATTCTAATCCAATCTAATTTACATCAAATCTAGATGTAGATAATATAAATAGATATTCACAAAAATATTCATAACATCTAATTTTTTTTAATTTTTTAAAAAATTTCACTAAATATGTATATCTTTATTACGATTAATTAAATCTTTGTCTTTTTATTTTAAGCTAAATAAGTTTTTATACTTTTACTTTGAGTTAAATAAACTCTTATAATTAATGATTGAGTTAGTAAAAATTTCATTTGTTATTTTACACTGCATAGTATTGACGTAACACGGTAATATGTCATAATTGATAATGATGTGATATGATGACATATCGTAATTGAGGTGATGTGACATATTAATATAGTATAATAATATGGTTATATGATATTTTTCACATTTTATATCAATGCTATATGGATATAAAATAATAATTGATATGCTGATTAATGGTAATTAGTCAACTATTAGTAATAAAAACTTATTTGAATTAAAATGAAAGCATATTAAAAAAATAATGTGAAAATTATTGGAATTTTTTTAAATAATTTAAATTTTTTGCAAACATTATGTAAAAAAAAAAAACTCCAAGACTTATAAAAAGAACTTAATTCTAAAGTAGCAATGCTACATGCCTCTCCTCTTTAAACCACACTGTTTTTAAATACTCTCTCTCTCGGTCCCATAGACCCATACGATTGAATCCCTCTTCCCACCGACACTCTCCTTTTTCTGATCTCAATTGTTAAACCTTGTCGGTCCTCTTTAATTTTCCAGATGGCCATTAACAAGCACAAATTTAAACACCTATCGAGACATTTCTTACAAGGTTCAATTTTAAGGGAAATATCAGTCTTTTAATCCAAAGATTTAAATCAATTTGTAGCTTAAATCCAATTTTAATAAACCAATTTCAGAAAAGTTCACACAATTGGATATAAAAAAAATTATCATTCTTTCAAATTATTTACAACAAATTTAAACGTTTGAGAAAAAAAATGACGGAGAAAGTTAGAAGAAGTATCATGTAAACAAATTAAAGAAGGATAATTTATAAGATTAAAAAGTACTATATATTACTTCTCATTATATAGTTCAAGACAGATAAAATTATTTTTGTATATATTATGAATGAAAGGTGAAAAATAAAAATGTAATTCCGGTACCATCTAGTTACCTAAAACTGTACAGGCAGAGAAACAAGATTAAGCCATTTGTTTCCATGACAACTTACCAAAAAGTATAAAGACAAATGCAAAATGTTAATTTCTTGCAAGCTAGTGATTGCATATTAATTATGTAATTGCGTGTAACTTTGGACTTTTAGTGTTAATCTTGGCCATCCTCAAGCTAGAGACATAAAATCTTTATATATTATTAGTATTAATTAATAAACATGAATATACATTTGTTGCCGTTATTCCTCGGCCATTGACCTTACTCAAATATCATCAAATTTTATAAAGACTCAAATCCATATGGGTAGAAGCATATGCATGAATGCAAATAAGGTTTTTCAAAGTCGAATAAAATAAGATGACATATCAAATCAGACGTGGAGAACATTATGACAATCCATGTTGTCACTGTTCTGAAAGAGACAAACATGCTGGTTACTTATAATCTTTATTTTGAAGAGGGCAAAGCAAGCAACAAGCAACAGGTTTGCGTCATCAGACATGTTAATTTCGGGGTGCATCCCCTTCGAGGGTTTGGTCGGTCAGTATGCCCCTAGTGAATTAATAAAATATACAATATCTCTGCATGATTGCTGGCCTAGCAATTTGGGGGGGTGTTTCTGAATGCCGCTAACCTAGTCAATAATGCAACAAAGAAGGAGTTCACAATTCACATAACTTCGCTTGTTGACCTCGCAACTGATTAGCCAAAAGAGTGAAAATGACTTGAATTTTTATGTGCAAAGTGCTGCGTGCTGTGTCTGTTTGATTGATCATATCAACCTCCCAAATGGCAGACTATTTATACAGAGACAGACACTAATCAGCTATGAATGAATTCATCCGAGTCCAAATATTGACACGTATGCTGAAGTTGTTGCCGTTTAACGCAACTAAATTTATTTTGGGGTCGGTTCGTTTTCATTTAAATTTTGATATGATGGATTTATCTAACCTTTTTTTAGAATTTAGGTTTGTTGAGGTTATTTTTTTTAAAAAAAAAATTAATGTGAATTACTTTTTTTATAATCTCGGCTAATGACTCATTATTTTTAAGTTAAGATGTTTATCAATTTTTTTATTTAAATATTGAAAAATTTATTATTTGGTTCAAATTAAGACGTAATCTTTTACATTTGTATTCATTTTTTAAAAAATAATGATAATAAAATTAACAAATATAACTACGTTCTTGTAAAGAAAAGAAGAGTCGTAAGAGTAACGTGGCAACCCCCGGCAAAGAAAGTTATGAGAGCTGAGCAGGTGATTACTCTTCAGTCACATAATTACGGCTAGCGCCAATGGCATGCCCACACATGGTGATGAAACTTGAATTGTGTAAATGAAAAGAAAGCGTGCAAGCTTTGGAAAAAGGTGGGGGAAATAATTTGCAAATGGGGGGGTGTGGGAATGCTCACAGTTCAAGGTTTCCCCGAATCGAGCAAAACAGCTTTACTGTGGCTGCTGTTCGGCTGGAGACGAGGATGGAAATGTTAGCTCCAGAGATGGGTTTGGGGCTAAACATTCATGGCTCACTTTTTAAGGGGGAATTATACCGCTACCAGAAGTAGAAATGCATGAGGGGGCACTTCGATTGCTATCATTGGGCGTTATATTGATACCAGGGGAAGGGGTGCACTTACTGCCGCCCCACCCCGATTCTGTGCCGTGCCGACGCAAAAGCTAGCTTGCCTGCCAAAACTAGACATTGATGCATGAAAATTCTTTTGCCAAATTAATATGGCCCTGAATGTCTGAGTTGTTTGAACCAGATTAGTGATGATATCATCCTATACTACTCCACAAACACACACGTCTTGCGTTAAAACAGTTTGCATCACGCGAACAATAATTTTTTGGTGAAACTTGGCCAACAATAAACAAATTAAAAAGAAGAAAGATTTTACAAGCAATGAAGTTGGTGACATGATCACTTACTTAAGAACTAATTACCTTTTTCCCAGGTTTCAATTTAAAAGAATTGAGGTGTTATTTGTCAATACCATCTAGATGCATGCATCGCCTTCCAAGTTTAAAAAATATGCACTTGAAAGGTGAAGAAGCTAATCCTAATTATTAAGTTTATTAATACAAAGAATTGATGGGATATAAATATTGTTCGTTTTGGAGTTTATATTTACAATTTTATTTTATTTTATTTTTAAAAAAATCTTATAGAGGAAAAATCATCTTTTACTTATACGTTTCAATTCAATTTTTGACTATAAATCTATAAGTGTGGAAGATGCTAACATTGTCGAGCTTAACTACAGCAATCAAAGATGGTCTCCATTTCTTCATTATCTTATCTCCCCTGAGCCTTGTCTCATCCTATCATTATCGAAAACGATTTGAGTAATACAAATTAATTTAGGCCACAAATTGCTCTACAGTTTCTTAAGGAATGAAACAAATCCCGAATCATATTGAAATCTTAAACACGTACGTATAAGGATTTCTTTCAAGCACGAATTTTCGAAAGTCAACTCCTTTGCAGACGGACTCACTAAAGCTAGGGCTCTCTGATTTAAAGACTTCATTGCCATATTGTAGAACCTTATATGTTGGATTGTTTCCGTACGAGGCGGCTACTATGTGTTGCACTGAGGAACTAGTACACTCTTAAATCTCTTAATAAACGAAATCCTTAACTATATAAAGATGTGGGATCTTTTCTCCTCGATGAACCCTCCTTAATTCACGAGGAAATCTATGCCAATAATAATATTTGAAAAGAAGGTTTTATCAAATGAACAAGAACTGATCCAATTAGAACTTGTTTGGTGCCTTTCCCATAATTTAAACTTTTGAGTTCTTGGAAATCGATTGGTTGGCATGGCCCTGAAAGGAATATATGGTTCTGCTCGCCGGGCTTATCCGTTTCTTGTTTCATTTTCTCGATAGGTCCTTTCGAACCAATATGATCTTTTAATTTGGCAGATTGTGGACAAGTTTTTCCAAGCATATATCCCAAGATATTTCTATCAGGTGGACTAACAACAGATGGCTTCAAGCTTTAGATGTCATTTGAAATGCACATTCGAACTAATTTTGCAGCACCCACATCGGCGAATGGTGCTTTTCATACATAAAATGATTGTCATTGCTTAATGTAACTATTACTGAAAAAGTAAAAGGGCCCTCATCACAATACAATTTTTTAATATGGATTTGGCTTCCACAATTCTTAAAAGTTTTCAAAAGGGCCCATACATGCAACCCCCCCAAGCTTTCAAGTTCATCATTATTAGCAGCAGCATCACCCTTCCCTCTATAACTCCTCTTCTTCTTCTTCTTCGTCTTCATCATCTTCTTAAATCTGCAAAGCACAGTAGAAAAAGAAAGAACTATCCTTGTCCTTGGCATCTGCATGGAAAGTACATATTATCATGACATAGAGCGACTTGTAACACTAAGTCAAAGCAAGCAATATTTGTTAATATTACCAAAACGTAAACCTGACCCACACCTTCCAATTAATTTCGTATAGATCATCTTTAATGTTTTGGTTGGCTATCATCTTATTTTGTCCATATTAATTACTCACGATATATAGTACACGGCATATAATAAGAAACTGAAATGCTTTTTGAATTATTTGCAACATCTTGTTAATTAATATCATCGTCGAAAAATCAAATCAAAAAATATGAATTTCGAAATCTAAAAAAATGAGTGTGTTTTTTTTTTCTTCATTGTCATTAATAAAATAAAAGAGGTTGACAGCCACTAACATGGACATGTAGGGTTTGACAAAATCCTGTTAACCTTAATCAACCCTTGGTATTGGAGTTGGGTGGCGTATCAAACTCTATTATTCTTTTTTGTGAAATTATCGATGCTTTCATGGACAGGGCAAGCTGTGATGGATAATGATATGATTTGAATTTTCCCACCATTCGTGGGCTCCATTAAGAGAAAATAAAAAATTAAAAAAAAAAGAATTTTTGATTTAGATTTGCAAAATAAAAAAGGGAATGTAAATTTAGATAAGGTTGAATGTGGTGAAAGGGATAAAAGGGAGATGCACATCTATTCCTCGCCCACATTGTTTGATCAAGTTTGGTGTGGTAGATATCCATGGGGCTCCACATGGGCCATTCTTTGGGCCCGCCTTTTTTTTTTTGCCATTTTTGAGCGTTAGTTTCACACTGGCAACTAAATCCAACTTTCCCTAATCTTACACTTTTTTGACCAGAGGGCTTTGCATTTGGAGTAATGGTTGCCACCCATAATTTAGACCAAACCAAACTAAAATCTTCACCCCATTAGCTATGATTGGAAGTTAGGGCAAGCAAATCCCAAAGTCTTAAAGAGATTGGAGGGATCAAAGCTTTAAACATTTCAGATTGGAGCAGTCATATATTCTTTTTCATTTTTATCAAAATAAATTAAATTAAATGCAAATTTAACTACAAAAAGTACACAAAAAGTCTTTGTGGGCAGACTATATCTTGGAATATATAATGACAGGTCTTTTGCCCCCACTTCCTCTTATAGTGTTGTTTCCAAATGAGACAGGTAACCTGCACAGCTAGAATTAGTACCTCTAACAAAACCCATAGTTGATATGGCATAGGGTTATAAGTCTATTTCTGTCCATATATATTCATCATATAAAACAAAAGAATTCTTGTCTGCCAAAGAACCCACATAACTTTTGGCCTTTTGGTCCAATGGCTACTCCATCTATTGAAGAGTTAAGACTCCACAAGTTGAAAAAGTCAGTAGAAAATATCTTTAATAATCCAAATAATAAAAACAAGAAAATAACTTTTAAAAAAATTGTCATTTTTAAAAAAAGAAAAGATAGGCTCACCAAAACATTATTCATGGATTTTTTGGACATATATATTAGTAGAAAATTGTATATATTTTTTTCCTATAGTTAAATTTGGAAATAACCTTTATGACTTGCTTTTTACTTTCAATAATTTATTAAAAATAAAAATCTCATTTTAATATTTATCATTTAAAATAATATTTTAAAAGTAAAAAATAAAAAATGAAAATGGCAACCGAATAAATCCCAGGTTTATTATGGACTAGTTTTTGTTGGGGTCATTTTGGAGCTTGACATTTTTGAACCCAGAAACCCAACTGTTGGGCCAATCCCCAGACAATACTAATCCTGGATGGTTGGAGCCCAAAGTTTTGTTTGGTCTCTTCTCTAAGCCCAATATACCTATAATTTGGACTCTCTTAAAGCCCAAAGGAAGTTTCGAAATCAGATTCTTACAGCCGAAACAAGGACCCCATAACGCGTGCAAAAAAGGGAGCAGAAGCAGTGTCACAGAGGTTTTGCAGGTTTTCGTAGATTCAGACACAAAAACATAGTTTTGGGTCTTTAGAGAGGCACAGTAAGAGCAACAATGGAGGTGGAATTGAAAGAGATGCTTGACGATCTCCAGTCTTTAAGACAATCATTATCTGATCCTACTCTTCGTGCTTCAATTGACAAGGTAGTCTTTTCAATCTGAGAATACTTGCATTCATGTTTAATACTACATAGACGAGTTTATAAGATGCTTTTAAGACAATTGGGGGATCTAGAAAGTTTCTAGCTTTGTTGTGCTTTGTACTTGTTGAATTATGAAAAATGAGATTCATTTGGATTCCGGGTTGATTTTTGTTGATCTATCAGTTGCCTAGTTTGGTATTTTTATGTATTAATTGTGTCGTGAAGAGAAAGTTGTCGAGTTAATTTGGTAATTTTTGCATTTGAATGTCTTTTTTCTTTTATTTTAATGGTATTATCTACCAGTGAAAGTTGGTAGTGTATCTATGTTCCTTTAGCCGATGACCAGATTCTGTTAGCGTATGGTACAAATTAATGTTTCTGTGAAATGCAACTTATTTTAACGTACCGGAAAAGATTTAAATTTTGGAATAAAGGACAATATCAAATGTTTTAGTTATAAGGATAGAGAAATACGTTTTTAACATGTTTGAGGCCTTGTACTTTGGTTATAACTTGTTTCATATGTTTTTCAGTTGCAATCGCGTGTCGACCATCTTACTCATCTAGCTAAATCTGTACCTGTTCGACGATCAAAAGTCAAGGTTTTTGTTCTCATGTACTTTGTTCTTGCCTTCTATTTTTCTAGTTTCTTATCTGCATTCTTCTGGTTATGTTTGTGATTGTAATCCTAATGCATGTCTAAATAATCTCATGGCAGGATATGAGTGCTGAGGTGGTTGACAGCAATCCTTACAGTAGGCTTATGGCACTTCAAAGAATGGGTATTGTGGAGAACTATGAAAGGATCCGGGAGTTTTCAGTTGCCATAGTTGTCTGTATTTGTCTCCTGCTTTCTAGATCTCTTTTCAACAAAGCCTTGCCTAGCACATGCTATTAGTTCCATAACTTTGCTGTAGATTGATAATTCTTATTGTCCTGATTCAGTTCTCATTGGTAATCTTCTTGAACTTGCAGGGTATTGGTGGTGTTGGCAGTGTTGCAGCTGAGATGCTAACAAGGTGTGGCATAGGTCGCCTTTTGTTGTATGATTATGATAAAGTGGAGTTAGCTAACATGAATAGGCTATTCTTTCGCCCAGAGCAGGTGAGTATTCATACCCTTTTCCATAGTATTTCGTTTTGACTTCTGGCTGGAAAATGACATGTTTTTGTCAAACAGTAGGTCAAGTATTTCTTTAAAGTAAATAATGTTTTTGAAGCGTCGCTATTTTTTTCTCTGCAACTGCAGTTTTTGCATTGATATAAAGCAGAAGCTTGGATTTCTGCCTTAATAAGTTGACTTTCAAATATTCTTTTTCTATCAAGGTTGGTATGACAAAGACTGATGCTGCTGTTCAGACCCTGTCAGACATAAATCCTGATGTTGTGCTTGAGGTAAGCATTTTTCATGAATGCACCCTTTGATTTTACTCAAAAGGTGAATGGTGAGTGGGTTTTCGAGTAGATCATATGTTTCAAGTCTTACAGAAAAAAAAAA
>NW_018397261.1:3884718-3893811 GCF_002168275.2 Theobroma umbraticum
TTTGAGGTGGTGTGAAGTTGGAGTGCTTCACATAAATTTTATTTTCCTGTATCTTCTTTACATATGTGAAGTTGGTCCTTGTCTAGAGTTTGTCAACTACTTTTTAAAGGGGCTGAGCTGCTTTGTTGTGTTCTTGATTCTTATACATGCTAAATTGGTTTAGAGGGAAGAGATGTCAATCTATGGGTTTTGTATTTATGGTGAAATGAAAGACAAACTTTATAATCCTCTTGTCATCTTACAGGCTTTATTTTTTCTTTATAGTACTATTTGGTGTCTAATCTGATAGCCTTTCCAGAATTTTTTTAAATGATAAAAACATTATGATATTCTTATAATTGTAAACAATCAGGTTAGACCATCACTGAGCATTTTTACAACTTATCACATTGATTAATTCATTTTTTCAGAGCTATACACTGAACATCACAACCGTACAAGGCTTTGAAACCTTTATGTCAAGCTTAAGAAATAAAACATTTTGCCCAAGTAAAGAAGGTAGCGGAGTGGATCTTGTTTTAAGCTGTGTAGACAATTACGAAGCAAGGATGGTGGTTAACCAGGTAACTTGACTTTTACATCTAAAGTGCGTATATTTCCTTTAGGCCTAAGTTGATAGATGCCAAGTTTGATGACCTTCTTGTATATGAACTGTTTACCATTTTCAATATTGGATTCTGTATCTGATTTTTTTTTGTCTATACAGGCATGCAATGAGTTGAATCAAACATGGATGGAGTCTGGTAAGCAACTTAGTTTTCATTACTCCACTAGTAACCGAGTTAATTGAACTCATTGGTAGAAGTACAATATTGTAAGAAGTGCCTTCTATTATTTTTATGTTTCAGTAAGGTGCTCAATTTTCCTTTTGAGATGCCTGATAATCCTGTGAAATTAATAGCCTTGTTATCTTGATCCAAAGCCTCAAGAAGCCTGACCTCATGCACTTCCACTGTAATTGATTGAACTACAAGATGTTTAAGGAATCATATGGAGTGTTGAGTTCTACATTGATTCGATATTGTTATAATGGCATTAAAATTATTAGTAGGCTCGGACTTATTACTGGTACTTAAGCTAATGTTTGATGACTACAGTGTGATACCTCTTCATGTGTCCATTTGACTTTTAGTGGTTTGCATGCCACTACATATTTATAGCCATATTGCACTTCAGCCAAAAATATGCTGAGAAGATTCCAAGTAAAGTTATGAAAATATGCTTGGTTTGCCCCTCTGTTGCTTCTGGTTACTAAAAAGAGGAAAATTTGGGACAGGTGTATCTGAGGATGCGGTTTCAGGTCATATACAGTTGCTGATTCCTGGAGAAACTGCTTGTTTTGCATGTGCACCTCCTTTGGTACATTCATCCATTAATCTATGATATTAGCTTAATGAAGATGTGAAATCTCTAGTGCATGTTTGTGTACAGTTAAGTTATATAATGAAGAATGTGAAACAGTAATTTTGCATTTTATTCTTTTGTAGGTTGTAGCATCTGGAGTGGATGAACGAACACTCAAACGTGAAGGGGTTTGTGCTGCATCTTTGCCAACTACCATGGTAAGCTTTTGTTCTTTCTAGGTTCCTTTGGCTGTTTCTCGTCTCTAGGATGCATGCATCCACATCATACAGACATGAATGCATCTATCTTACATAACACACACACACATGCATACATACATGGATGCATGCATGAATGCCTCTGTACATGTGCATGTATAATTCTTTATGTGTATGCATGAATATGTGACTGCACATGTGATGGTGTATCCTTTCAGCATGTACTATTTGGTACTTAAATCATTAAATTCTATTTTAGCTTGTGTATTACCAAGAACCATTAAGTTCTCAATACACTGTTTGGTACTTTAAAATATCTTTTTTTCCCTGCTTTTCCTAACATGGAGTATATGAACTAACTTTTCAGGGAGTTGTTGCTGGGCTCCTAGTCCAAAATACGCTTAAGTTCTTACTGAAATTTGGACACGTTTCTCCCTATTTGGTAAATCCTACATCAACTCTCCCTCCCTCTTTCCATCTCTGTATGGTTGTCTGTAGTGTAATCCTTGTTTTGTGTTCCTCTATAATAGCCTGAGGGAAGATAGACCTTACTAATTCTATTAGAAGGTTGCTTGTGATGCGTACTTACCCAGACTTCTTGTGATATTAATGGCTTCATGTGTTTATACTTGGTTTTTGATAGAGTTTGGCTTTCTTGCTTGATGTTAGGGATACAGTTCTCTTAAAGATTACTTCCCAACTATGGCAATGAAACCAAATCCCCAATGTTCAAATGCTGCCTGTCTGGAGCGGCAGGTAAGAGAGATTTTTTTGTCTGTCTTTCAGGTCATTTGGTTTTTCTTCTGATGCTAGAATGGATTGCTGCTTTGCAGAAAGAATACATTCTTGCAAAGCCAGCCAGGGATGCTGAGGCTAAAGCCAAGATGGAGGCTGAAGCATCAGCCGCAACAGTAGATTTGCCACTTCATGCTGATAATGAATGGAACATAAGGTACAAACTGCAACTTTGGGAGAGGGACTTGTGCATGTTAACATAGTTTTGGACTCTCTGAAAGCAATACACTCTTTTTTTCCCTTTTGTTTTTTTGGTTGGTGTAGTTATATTTATATTGACATTCGATAAAATTTGCAAATTATATTATGATTGACTGACATTTAAGGTCAAAATAAACCACTTTCTCCAATGTTAAAAGATGTTATCGGTTCTTTTGCATCTGTTATTATCCTGAATCATATCATTATATAGTTTTACTTTGGGAAATTAGCCAGTTTATGCATCTTTGGTTTTGTTTTTGCAGTGTTGTCGATGATAGTGTGCTGGAGAGCACAGGTGGCACACGTTCAGGTGTCCTTTTGTTTTATACTCTTGATTTGACCATTCTTCTAGTTGTGAATTACTGATTTTCCTTTCATATCTGATTGCATTATTTTCTCATAAAGTTCTGGTTAATAAATGAATAGAGGTCTTCTAAACAAAAATTTGAGAAGAATTACTATGTTATTCCTGTTACTTCCCATTGAATTCACCGATTAAACATTGGAATTTGGCGGTTCAAAGGATAAAAACTGTAGCTTAGTTGCTCATGGAGTGCAGCTTATAGTGCAGGCTTGCAGTTCTCACCCGATTTATAAGGATTATATCTCTACCAGAACCTCTTTGGGGACTGTTTTTCTTCTACCTTTTAGACAGCATTGTTGCGGGGCCATTTTATACAAACCTGCAACCACAGCACTCCAGTGCCCCATAAATTGATTTTATGATCTGTTCTTTTTGCCATTTTGGTGTTCTTTCATTTGATCATTGATGCAGAGTCACTGCAGTGTCATTTTATATAGAAGTTTTTAACTGCCCCATTAAAACATTTTGTTTGCTTGTGATGTTCGTGAACCACTCTTGTTTGATCTCAATATTTCATTTCCCTAATCTATTTTCCTCTCTATGCTTTCAGATGCTCTTCCAGAAGGTCTCATTCATGAGCTCCCAAGTGCAGATGAATTTCAAAAGCCCCCTGCATTTGAAGCCTTGGATACTGGTATTGTTGACCTTGAAGATCTACGGAGGCAACTTGAAGCCCTGAATGCTGATTAATGTCCCATTACATCTTTTGTTTTTGCAAATTAGGAACGTTTTTAAGAGTCCGTCATAACCAATGCCCTTTGGGGGGTAAATAAAGCAGTTCTTGGGGTCCAATATTCAAGCAAATGATCCAGCCATTCAGAAATATGTATACTTCTTAGGGTTAACTAAGAAATTTTCATTTTCATACAATATAATTTATATTTGAATTAATGCGAGGCTTGCCCCAAAGCATTCTGTGCTTCAGTGGATCAATTTTTCTAGTCTCAACTCTCATCAGGTAATCGGCATCCTATGTTGTGTGCTGAGTTGTTACTCAACCATTGACCCAATGGCTTGTGTATCGTGATTTAGACCAATCTTGTCGAACTTCTTTAGATAGATTAGAAAGCAAAGTAATAGTTCACAATAAAACTCCCCAGCTTTCGCAAATCATGCATCCAAGGTCCAATACCAAAAGCGTAAATTCTAGAATATAGGACATGACTTAAACTAATCAGGCTGATCAGCATAACCGTTAAATGACAGAAAAAAAAAATCAAATCAAAGCACACAACGCAGACACTTTTGAGTCGGGAGCCTCAAACTAATACTTGCACAACAGTGAATATCTTAAAGTCCAGTCCCGCAAGTTATAAGAGAGCTGACTAGTAATTTTCCGTCTGACAAAATGAAAAATGGTACAAGAATCCGAGTCTAGGGCTCTTTGAACTTCAGCAAAATTTGGTCCATCTGTGGTTGATGTTTCCTAACCTGCAGAGAATAGAGATTCATGTGAGAAACTGGAGTCAAATGCAAAGAAAGAACTCTAGATCCTATTCGTGGACGGAAATAACACTAACATGAACTTGGTGAACAAGCGTATTCCCGTTATTAGACTCCCTACATCATAAAACCTACAAATCTATAAGGAAAGATGACAGGCACCTCCTTATGACAAACCGAACATAGACCACATTGGCACATTTTTATGCAGAAAAACCATGTACTGTATAACTGTGGACCAAGGCTTACTTTAACACCAGCCATTGATAACAGCTTGTGCGAAGCAACATATGTAGTGTCCGTATTCAGTCTCTTCTCTACAAAATATATGACTTCCGAGACACCTGACTGAAAGAAGGAAAAGCCAAATCCACAATAAGAGTCACCAATATGTGGACGACAGATTATTTGGTATGTTACACGCTTAGCAAGCATGGAAATAGAATTGAATTAGAGGGAACATGGCACCAAACCTGAATGATTATCTTTGCACATTCATTGCAAGGAAACATCGTTACATACAGCCTCTGTAAAGATTACAATGAGATGAAAGATCCTCTCAGTGCCATTACTATTAAAGGATAACTGACAATGGTAACAGGAAATGAGCAGAAAATACAAATCATATACAGAACACAGAGTTTTGATACTTTGTTTAGCTTGGTGTTCATTGAAGGTTGAATCATATATGTTAAGTTCATATGATAAAATATGAAGCATTCCCATTTCACTATGTTTTGTCTGGCAAAGGTCTACAGGGAAATTCGAGCGTAACTGACCTGTCCAGCTGCAGATGCATGATTCGTATTCAGGATAGCATTGACTTCAGCATGACAAACATACCTACAAGAGATGATCTGAGAGGTGAGTCAATCAATTGGCTAAAGTCAGGCATATGCATGAGCAACTAAATCATGCTGAAGGTGCAGAGCACAAAATTTGATTAATGAGCTAGTCTGAAGACCATTAATAACAAGTCAAGTACATACAAACTAAAACAAAGAAAGAAAAATAAATTTAAGCAGAAACATAAGGAATACAATTAAGTCATCAGTCACAAATCAAGAGTTAGAGATGAGGAAAATACAGTACTCACGGATACTTTGTCTCCAATGGATCCCCAGACTTTGACATCTGAGACATAAATGTAGATATTTATTAGCAAGATTTTCCTTAACAATGTTGGAAGCTTACATTAACACACACAAACCTTTGCCCAGGGAAGCTTGTCATCTGAACAACCTCTTGGAAATCCATTATACCCAATGCCTATTCAAGAAAAAGGTTACCATCCATAAGTAATGAATGCTTGGCATTGGTGACTTAAGATTGAAACTTTAGCAAAAAAGTTCTTTTTCTAATAGAAATTTAGCTGCTGTCAATCTTACCAAGTATTATACCATTTTCACTCACCAAGCATGCACCAACCTAAAATCAGTATAAAAATCAGAGGTCTGAATTTCAAGCCATCTCCAATTAGCTACCCATATCAGTTGCCAAAATTAAGCACTTTGGAAAGTATAATTGTCATAATCTAATAAGTAAATCATAGCCTCTAAACTAAAATCATAACCTGCCTGTTTGGGTCTTTGGACCTTTCAGCGGATAGAAATGCAATTGCCATAAAATAATCATCCCATGACAAATATCTGCACCCAAACCAAAGCGAATTAACTCAAGATTGTAAATGCATTACTAAAAATACGAACAATAATTCCAAAAACAAAAGAGCAACATATTTTGCTGACCCTTTGCGTTTGGAGGTATCGAAAGGATCCTGACAGAGGCGATTCTTGGAAACGACGCCGTTTCTTGACGAATCGGCTTGAGAGCATTGTTTTTTAGAACTGGATAAGAAAAAATGATAAGCAAAAGCGGAGGCTAGAACACCAACGAAAGTGGCCGTAGAGACCAGAGCGACCTCTCGACTATTCATGGGTCCAGCAAGGGAGGGTGAGGTGGTTTGCTGCTGGAGAAAAAATGGCGAGAAATATTTTCTTCCGTTAGAAATTTTTTTTTCTTAAGCTGAGCCGCCCAGAAAAGGAGCGGGAAAGTTGAGATATCGGGGAGAGTGTTTCACACGGTCGCTTCTCAGCGCGTCGGAGAATCTCATTGAACAATTAAATCGAAGATGTCCACCTAAGTAACGGAGCTCCGTTTTACTGTCACGAATCTCATATCATCTCATATCAATAATATATGAGTTGAAATTTAATATATAAATATATATTTTTATTATTTATTAAATATATTTTTAAAGTAAAAATATAAATATATAATAAATAATATTAAAATGAATCTATATCTTTATTGATATGAGATTTTTATTAGAGATGTAAAGATAGAAATAAACTTAAATCAATTTAAAGGTTTTTATCCTTTATGAGTGAAAAGTCTCTCATTGTATAATTAGTTAGAATAAATGTTATGAATTTCATATGGATAAAAAATAAATATATAAATAAAAGTTTTCTTTCATCTATCAAGTATGTTTTTTAATTAAAAACATGTAATCGTGACGCCTGATCTAACCTCTTCATTTAAATAGAATGATTTTTTATTAATATTTTATTTTTTAAATATTTCAGGAAAATTAAAAATTAATTATAAAATAATATTTTTAATATCATAATAATACCGAGCAAGTTGAGCCTGAACCTAAAAAACCTTGCCCCAGGCCTAAGTTGGGCTTGTAGGATTGACAGGCCGTCCAGAGCAAGTTGAGCCTGAACCTAAGAAACCTTGCTCGAGGCCTATTTGGGCTTGTAGGATTGACAAGCCGTCCAACCCACAGGTTTAACCCATAAAGTGGGCTTCTTATTAAAATAAAAATAAATGCTTATAGATAAGGCAAACAACACTATAGTGACATTTGGTACTTTATAATGTAATGTGATTACAGAAAAAATAATATTACAATATTAGTATACAAGCAAAATAATAATTAAAATGTGAGAAAGATAACATTACAACTTTTAGTTTACAAATACTTTACTGGCAATGTAATGTTAATTTTCAAAATTACCCCTATCTATTAAAATGAAAGTTCAATATATTTATATTTTTTATTGTCAATTTTTATATAATATTATCTCTTAAATATATTTTTAATGTCATATATTTTATTTTTATTTATTATTATAATTTTATATATTTTATTTTCATTTCTTTAATATAATTTTTTATATTATATATTTTATTTTAATTTATTTTACCTATATTATATAAATTTTAATTTCTTATATTTTATTTTATTTTAATTTTTGATTCTTATATTATATATTTTTTTTAATACTTTTTATTTTAATTATAATATTATAAAATATTTTTAATAAAGTAATAAAGTTAAAAGGTAAAAATGTTTTTAAGAACATTGTAGAGTGCAATGTAATGTGATTGCATTAGTTCTGGACTGTAATTATATTACATCTCTTGACTGTAATGTGATTGCATTGTAATATTACATTACAGTGGTCTGTTGCAAAACAAACACTGCAATGTCATTTAATTGAACACATTGCAAGAAATTTGCTCTCACTTCCCTCATACCAAACGCTACTTATATTCTTGTACATATTGTGGAAGTGCAGTGCATTCTCTATCATTTAAATGGGTGCAAAGATTTTACAATATTTGATTTGTAATAAAGTAAAGAAAATGTGTTTATAATTATAATATCATTGTAATCAATTAAGAGAATGTCAATTTTTTAGGTGGGGCTTAATTTTTTATTGAGAATGTAATTACTGAAAAGATAATTTTGTAGTATTTAGTATAACATGAGAAAATGATGATTGTAAAGAATGTAATTGTTGAGAAGATTATATTATAATATTTGGTTTAAAAGTATTTTATTAAGAATGTAATGTAAATTTATAAAATTATTCTTATATATGAAATATAAATTTATTTATTTATAAGAGAATTGTTGAAAATAATTTAATAAAATTAATGTGATAATATTTATTTACATATTAAAATATTAGTGTTTATTCCAAAAGGATTTATTGAAGCCTACTATTAAGAGTCACTTTAGTATCATTACTAATAGAAGCCTACTATAGTTATTTAAAATCCCCATTCGGTGTGGCCACTCTTTAAGCTTATACGTGACATAATAAGGAAGTCTTTTTTAAGTTTCGTTTCAAGCATGTAATAGATTTTTAAATTTATATTTTTTTATTAAAATTTATTAAAGTAAAAACTATATAAAATTATTTTTTAAAAATGGTGAATAAAAATATAAGAAAAAAATAACGAAAATACCAAATAAAAGACGAATGGTAATGAAACAAATTGTCGCTGGGCTTTTTCTTTCCATTCATTTTACTTTGTTTTGCTTCTGACAAAGTAAAAATAACTCAGTAAGCTACGACCCTGTCAAGTAAAAAGATCAGATCCTCTTTTCAAGTAACCACTAGAGAAAGATAAAAGTAAAAAAAAAGGAAGGCTCCCTGCTTATCCTTTGACACTTCTCTTCCTATTTTATCTTATTCTTCTTCCTCCTTTCCCCACTCATGCACATTTTGATCAACTCTTCTTCCTTTTTCTTCCTCGGTCAACTCTTCTTCTCCCTGTCACCAGCATCAGGGGTTACATTTTTTATTTAATATTTGTTTTTTCATTTTCCAACATCAGGTGCTGCAGAGAAGAGACTACGGAACCAACAACTGCAGCAATTAAAGCAGGGGTAGGAGCAGAATCCACCAAAGCATTCCAATCACACAA